>NC_056747.1:999654405-999691905 GCF_019279795.1 Protopterus annectens | reverse complement strand
GCCATTGAGCCCATTCACCTACTACAAACCTATGAAGCAACGAACCTATGGATCTCAGTACTGGCAAGAATGTGTGTGTGTGTGTGTGTGTGTGTGTGTGTGTGTGTGTGTGTGTGTGTGTGTGTGTGTGTGTGTGTGTGTGTGTGATTTGTAATCTCAGTGTGTTTGGTTGATGAATAACCCCTGTGGCTGTGGTTATTAACAATTGCAGGTGTGTCCACAACATATACAATTCTCCACCCTACAACAGATGTTGTAAATCAACATATACCTCTGTACAACCCTCAGACCTATACTCTGAGAGGATATGCAATCACTGTGATACAGACCCAAACAATCCATGCAGATATAGCTGTACCCTACCTAAAACATGGTTGATGTGTTACCACACTACCATACCCCTTGGTCTTGCTGCAGGGCCACATCCTGGTAACACACAGATGACTAGAACAGAAACAGAATACAGCATGTGATAACACATTCACTCAGCATTATTAATAGCAATAATGCATCATGCCTAACACTGTACACACACTATGATGTGTACCACTTACAAATGCCAGATGACAGCAACTTACTCAGCATTACATATCTACAATTTAATAAGTTCACCCTGTGCATCAGATGCATGTATGCATGTCCCTGCATCAATGGTTTTGATGGCAGGGATCTGTCCCAGATTTGATCATATGCACAGGGTGTGGTGTGGTTTTGCCTGAGGCCTAGGCTGTGCTGTTCAGTTGACAGTATGGATGTGTATTTGGGGTGTGGGAATGGCATGGTCTGTGCAGGTGTGGTGCATGTTTGTGGAGGTGACATTTTACTGATTGTGATGTGTGTGTGTGCGTGTGTGTGTGTGTGTGTGTGTGTGTGTGTGTGTGTGCGTGTGTGTGCGTATATGTGTGTGTGCATGTGTGCGTGTGTGTGTGTGTGCGTGTGTGTGTGTGCGTGCGTGTGCGTGCATGTGCGTGTTTGTGTGTGTGTGTGTGTGTGTGTGTGTGTGTGTGTGTGTGTGTGTGTGTGTGTGTGTGTGTGTGTGTAAGTGTGTGTGTGTCTGCATGCACACAGACATGCCATGTGGCTGTCCTAAACTGATATTTTTTGGACAGCTGTGGCCTGTACATGGCAGGGTGTGCAGTTCACCGACTCTGGCAATGGACATGGGAACCAGAGCTGCTAAGGGTATCATAGGCACCGCCAGGGATAAAGCCGGACATAGTACTGCTCCCGGGTGGTGACAGTTATCTGCTGGATCTGTGTCCCTATTAGGACCAGCCAGGACCACGTGCCAGTGGCCTGCTGGATCTTGCCATGGACATCACACCATCCTCAGTATTGCTGATGTTACTGCCCATACAGGAGCGTGATGGTGCATGGCCACGTGCACGCCCAGCTGATCATGGTGCTGAGCTACCTCCACATGGCTGCTGCCTCCTGTCCACCAAACATTAAAGCACAGATACTCCATGGTGGAGGAGTGCCATGACCTGACCCCACCATCTATCAGCGATCTCAATGCCCTCATGCAGGACCCCAATGAGTTCATGAAAATCATCACATGCACCAGGGAGATCTTCTTCAACCAGCCTGTGCATTTGTCTGGTGTTACATTCATTATGTGCCTGTACATCCATTACAGACCAAAACATGTGTCTGGTTACTGCAGCAGTGGCACTCTCAACATGGGCTGGATAGGCAGCCATTCTCCTCCAAGCACCCCTGCCCACAGATTTGGCCCAAGGTCACTTTGTATGTCATGTAGAACACAGCCATGGATATGTTGGTGTCCCATGGAAGCTGTATTCTTGCCTGTGGACAATGCAGGTCTAACCTGGCCTACAGTACTGCTGGGTGCTTTCCATTCATCTTCAATTGTGATTGTACACTTGTGGGGAGAGAGAGGGGTAAAGCTGGCACTTACGCAGACTGTGGCCAATATCTGTTGTCTCAGGATAGTTATTAGTATGGCAAAATAACTCACAGCACTTGTGTTTAATACTGTTGAGGTTGTTGATGTAATTATCAAAGGCTTTTGTGATTGCCGTCAGTGTCTGCTGAATGTTTGCCTTCATAGATGCCTGTAGGGGATTCCATGCTGCATCCCAAGTTGTATTTGAGAGTAATAAGGGAGTTCAACAGTCATGGGACACCACCTTTTTCTGCAGCAGTGTCCGCCTTCTCTTGTACACTTTAACAATAGCAGTGGACCATCAACTTGTCTCCCAGTGTTTGGAGGACAGTATATGGGTTCTGTTGGCTATGGCTAGTACCATGCATTCATATACCTGCTTGTACAGTGCATATGTGTATGATTTCAGTCATGCAACTATTTCCCATTGCCATGGGTGCAGTGAAGCCATCCACTCCTGTTTTTATGGCTGCAAAGTTAGCTTTGGAGAGGTTTTGCAAGATGGTGGGGGGTGTGGCTGACATGTTGAGTTCCATGTTGATTACAGCCTGTGTGGATCTCACCAGGTAGGGATTGACAACTGTGGATGAGCAACAGTCCCATATTTAAGTAGTCATCACATGCCAAGGTTGTTGTATCCTCTACCGGGGTCAGTATGAGCTGGTCCCGGGCATTGGAAATAATGAATCCCAGGAAGTGTTGGGCCACTGTAATGGGACTTGACTACTTTCTCCAGGTGATGGAGGGGTAGTTAAAGTCTCATACTATGTCAGTGTTGTGTTGGACCGTCATAGATGACAGGGTGTTGAGGAATGTGCATTGACAGTCTAGGGACAGAGATGTGGACCCATAGCAGGCTATGGTCTGGATTGCACTATTATCCCAAGGCAGTTGTACGGTAGGTATCTCTAATGCATTATGCTGGGAAAGTAGTCTGAAGGTGTCCCTATCCATAATGAATATGAAGACAACATCTCCTGTGGAGGTGTGGTGTGGTCCATGTTTGGGGGCTGACAGCTGCAGAATGCATTATAGCCTGATATGGCAGGGCTGCTGTCTGATGCTGTGAACCACCTCTCCATTACAACAGAAATGTTAATGTCCTTCACTCCGAGTGTTTGAGTGACTGCATCCTGACAGATGTCTACCGTTGATCAGCATGACCCTCAGATTGCATACATGTCTAGCTGTTATGGTGGTAATTACATTAGGAACACTGCCTAATAAGGCATTGTAGGGGTGGCAAGTCACTTAGCCAGTACATGGAAACCCAGCGCTGACAGATGTAGGACATCTGTGGCAAGTCATTGAGTTCTGTCAATCATGTCATCCCAAGCAGAGAGATATTGGATCCCCTGAGAATGACATAAACATGTAAGCCAATGTTGCAGTCAATCATCCGTTAGCAGTACAGCAGCATCATTCTGGGTGACAGCGGTATACTGCTCAGGGCTACTGTCACACCTGCCTGGACCACATTATATATATTTCAACCATGTTTCTTGTCACATAGTCCAAGGAGGTGTGTCCCAGGCCATTAACATTAATTCAATATTGAGTTACCCATGATCACTGTATTGTGCAAGGTGGCTAGCCTTGGGAGTGTAGGTTGAGGGGCACACTGTGTAGGTTAATTATGTGTCCCTTGGCATGTGCCATGTTGTGGTGTCTGAGTGGGTGTCTGTCTTGCTGGTCTGTGCTGGTTGGGTAAATGCCCATTGAGTGCCTCTGTGAAGGTGGGTGTGTGGCTTTTCATTGTATGTCATGACTGTCAACGTGGGTGTCATGGTGAGCTATGTGTTCCACATGGTGTGGTGGAGGTGTGGATCTTATCCTCTTAACCTGCTAGTCCAGTCTTTGCTGGAGAGTGCATTTGTCCACATTGGGTGATATACAGATAACTCTCACAGGTCTGAGTGTTTGGAGTTTAGAGGGGAGGGTTGTCTGTGTACATGAGGTAGTTGCAACAGTGCCTCAGAATGGACAAGTACACCAGGTTAATGGGTGACAGCACAGGAGACTGCCCTTCAGTCATGCCAGGAGGGGTGGACATAACTAGTAAGTACTTGGGCTACTTCTGTGATGAACAAGTACTGCTGATGGCTCACAGGTGTGCCACACTTGTCGATACAATAACCTGGGGAAGTGCCAAGCCATAATGTTATTTGAAGTGCAAGACAGAAAGAATGAGCATGATGTAAGGGTGGAACTGAAGGCAGACTTTCTGCCACCTGTAATACTTTACCTCAGCTGTGCAGTTATCAGCAGCATTGGCCATAGTTTCATAGGTTCATAGGTAGGTACTAGGCTATCGGCCCTAGGGCCCATACAAGCCTAGCTAAAAAATGTACCCTGGCTTTCACCACCCAAGAAAATTATTTTCCTGTGCCCCTGTCGAGCAGAGCCACAGAAGTGATCCTCGGGGTGAATTTCCTATTTCCCATCCAATCATCAAGATTTTTCTTGAAGAGTGCTAATGAAGAGCTCTGTTTGACATAGATAGGTAGTCTGTTTCAGAGTATGGGAAGTCTCTGGGACAGGAATCTATCCCTCCAGCATGTTCTGTTTATTGTGGTGACAAGATTTAGGTCCCTAGAGCATGTAGCTTGGAGGGATTGGGATTTCTTTAAGTGGAGCATGTCCAACAGCTCTGGGTTTGACATAACTTTGTATGTTAGGCAGAGATCGCCCCTGAGTAGGCGATATGCGATGGAGTAAAGCTGTAGTTTTTTGAGACGGTCTGCATAGGGCATCTGTTTGAGGCCAGTAATCCTCTTTGTGGGGTATTTCTGTGGTCTTTCCAGTTGTTGTAGATGTCTTGTGAGGTACATACCAAAAGGGGCATTGTACTCTATAATGGGGTCTAATGTGTGATGAGTAGAGGGGAACAATGACCTCTTTTTTTCTGGATGAGAATCCTTTTGTGATAAGATGAGCCACGTAGAAGGATTTCCTGACCACTGTGGCAATGTGATTATCAAAGGAGAGACTACTGTCCACCTGTGTCCCAAGGTCTCTTATCACATTTTTGGCATTAAGTAGACTACCAGCTATGTGGTAGTTCGTGGGTACAGAGTTTTTACCAAAGGGGATGACAGTACACTTTTTGGCATTGAGCTTCAGGCCATGTGAAAATTCATTAAGCTCTGTAGCTCGTGTGGTAACTGTGTAACACTATAGTAGACATAACTAGATGTGCTGGAGTTCTAATCCCAATACTGGCAAGTTTGTGTGTGAATCATGTACTGTCTGGCTTATAACATTTTTGACTTGTGTACTACCCTTCACACTTCCCCTCGCCCCACTCTAGTAGTCCTATTGATGTCATCCACCTTAGAAGTACCTTTGGACAAGGTGAAAATGTATAAGCTCTTTGGTGGGATTGATAACTGCATAACACTATATTAGAAATAATTAGATATAGGCAGGAGTTCTAATCTCCTTACCGGTAACTGTTTGGATGTTTGTGTGAGAATTATGTAGTGTGTGGGTTACACCATTCTTGACCTGTGTTCTACCCTTTACACTTCTCCTCACTCCAATTTAGTAGTCCTGTTGATGTCATCCACCTTAGAAGTATCTTTGGACTAGGTGGAAATGCATAAGCTCAATGGTGCATCTGATAATTGCATAGCATTATAGTACAAATAACTAGACAGGTAGGAATTCTAATCTCCCTACTGGCAACAGTTGGGATGTGTGCTTGTGTGAGAATCATGTAGTGTGTGGGTTACACCATTTTTGATCTGTGTACTACCCTTTACACTTCCCCTTTCTCCAATTTAGTCATCCTGTTGATGTCATCTACCTTAGAAGTACCTTTGGAATAGGTGGAAATTTATAAGTTCTGTGGCGCATCTGATAACTGCGTAACACTATAGTAGAAATAACTGGATAGGCAGGAATTCTAATCTCCCTAATGGCAACTATTTGGATGTGTGTGTGTGTTTGTGTGAGAATCATGTAGTGTGTGGGTTACACCATTTTGACCTGTGTACTCCTTTTACACTTCCCCGCACTCCAATTTAGTAGTCTTGTTGATGTCATCCACCTTAGAAATACTTTGGGATGAGGTGGAAACGTATAAGCTCTGTGGCATGTCTGATAACTGTGTAGCACTATAGTAGACATAACTACATAGACAGGAGTTCTAGTCCCAATACTGGCAATTGTTTGTGTGTGTGATGATCATATCTTGTGTGGCTTATACCATTTTGATGTGTGTACTATACACGGCTGGTGACCACCTCTCGCTGCCATTACTTTATATAGTGTGGTAACAGCATCTGCCTCATATGCAGCAAGTTAAACCATTGTACAGTATTTTGTACAGATGTGTGTAAAATATCCAGATGTTTGCAACCTATACTTGGTCGGAAGTGGTCTGTGTGCCTTAGCAATGCCCATGTATGTGATATTGTAGCCAACTAGGCCACAGTGAGTGTACCGACACATATGGCAGCATGAGGTATCATTCCTGACTGAAACAGCATGCTGATACGACATCTGCCACCCTCATAGGTTGCCAACCTTGTAGGTGCAATACATGTGTCCAGATGCTTGGTTTTATAAGTGAACTGTTCATGTTATGAGTCATATTAAAGGCTGGAGGAGGTGTTGATTGACATATTGTGGTCCTTATTTGTATGTAACAGGAACACCTTGCATCTTAAGAGGGGTGTGTACACAATTTATATACACTGTATACCACTAATGTGTCACACATGTCCCTACCTTAGGCCGTTTGTCCAGCCTATTTTGCTGGCCTCTGTCCAGATGTCTTGGCACTGATAAGTTGTGAAGTATGCTACAGGAATGTTGAATTTGCATCAGGTAGGCCCTAGTGGTGACTACTGTGATGCAATGCAGTTAACCCCACCACAAGTAAACATGCACATAAAGCAATATAGCTATTACATAAAGCAATATAGCTATTACTGATTGTTGTGTGTATGGTACTTGCATGCCCTTCACATGCCTGGGGTATTGCCAGGCAACAACAGAACAATGTCATCCTCACCTGGTTGTGAGAGGGAGGTATTGTCAGCAGACTCACATGGGGACTTGGTACAGGATGGATGCAGAATGTCTGCACATTAACAGTGCAATCCCCAATACTACAAAATATGCTGGCCAACACCATAGATGTACACGTCTGTGCATTACTAAACACCAGTGAGAGCTACTATCTCATCTGACATATGCATGTAGATAGTATACAGACAGAAATGGATACGCAATAGTGTTCTAGTAATGTGCACTGGGGCTTTACCTGCACACTCCTCATCCAGTGTTTGGGTGCAACCCCCCTTCACAATGCTTTCCTCAGCTTTATGGCTTGTGCATTGGGTGGGTGCCCAAGGTTGGTGAGGAGCTCCTCAGTGGGTGTCAGTGTGGGCTGGATGGCTGAGCCCCCACCTGTGGTTATCCAGTCCCTTGCTATAGCAGCAGCTCATTGATGGGCATGGCAGATGAGGTCAGTGGCCCAATGCTGCACCTGCTCATAAGTTCTGCTGTGCAGGCCAGCATCATTTACCCTGTGGACCAGATCGTTCCACAGGGCGGTCCTCACCTGCACATCTTGTACTCTCCATCCAAATAACAGGGCATAATGTTCAAACACATATTGGGTGATGGTGTCAGTTTCTTCAACAGAGAATACTGGTAGGTGAGCCCTCTGCATATTACCTGGAAGACATAAACAGGAAAAAGTTCAAAGGACCTCATACGGTTGTCAAATTGCACATCAACAGTGGATATTACTTGCAAATAATCCAAACTACACCATAACCCTCCAACCTCCAATATATCATGGCTATAGCAGCTTGCATTGGCCCTGAGATATCTTATCCCCCCCAGTGTTGGACATTTAATTGCATAATCCCCTATTTTCCATTAATTTATGTATAGAGGGATGACAGTGGCCATCTTCCATGTGGATGGTGTGTGGATGGTGGCACCTCTGTGTTTGACTGTGGTATGTGATGGAGCTTTGAGCACATACCTGATTTCATGTAGGAGGCAGACAGTGATGTTATTATGCCCCATGGAGATTTGCTGTTGTCGCCATCAGTAGGCAATATGTACATGCTCACCATTGCTGAGGGGTGGAGTGTGGTTGATGTGCATATCCCCCTATACAACTGGGGTGGGCATGGTGGCAATGTTCCCACCTAACCTGTCTGAAGAAGGTTGCCTATATCCATGGCATGTGTGTATGAGGTGTGCTTTACCCCCAGTACAGGGTGAATTGTGTTGTTGCCTCTGACACTGACAACATGTGGAGACACTGTTGCAATTTTCCCTGGTGGTGTGGATATGTCTAATTTGTGGTCATAATCAGCCTTACAGGAAGCCACCTGTGAACTTACATGTTTGCTCAGATAGAGGTGGACTTGCTTCCAAGTTGTTGCCTGCACCTATGTGTCCTTGTTCAGCCAATATATCAACCTATTACATAGTTTGTGTACCACTGCTCTCCACCAAAGGGGATTACTCTACCTTGGTGGAGGCTGGTTATACAGGTCAGGTACTGCTGAGTCTAAATAGCTACAGTGGATATAAAGTGTACACACCCCTATTACAATGCCTGGTATTTGTGCAATTAAAACATGACACCATAATAACTCATTTCAAAGCAATTCCCACCTTTAATGTGACTTATAGCCTGTACAATTCAATTGAAAACATAAGAATCTTGTCAGAATTTTGTCTGTGAATACATATGGAAATAATAATCAATACAATAAGCCAGTTGAATGAGTGTGCACACCCTTAAACTGATATGATGTGTATGCACCTCTTGAGATGGTTACAGCATTCATTTGGCTTGGTTTGGACTCTAACATCAGGGCACATCTTCACTTGGCAATAGTTGCTCATCTTCCTAGAAACACCTTTGTTTGTTTTGCAATGGAATTGTACAGGTTAGGGATCACATTCAAGATGAGAAACATTATGAAATGATTTTCTGTGGTCTCATTGTCATACAGCACACAAACCTGGCATTCCAACAGGGGTGTGCACACTTGTGATATCCACTGTATATGTGTTGATATAGCTGTTAGTGGTAGGCATGGACAGAGGGTCATAACACAGTTGGACACTTCTCAGATTACTACCTGATAATCATGCCTACTCTAGCACTCATATGAGTGTCAGGGCAATGCAACAACCAGTAACTGTGCACAGTTATGTCTGTTATATGCATTGACACTGATATTACACACATGTGCAACATGCACAACCTATGTACCTGAATGCTTGAAACCCATGTTATTAGTTTTATGCCTTCCAGCTTAACATACGCATGCATACATGTGCTCAGGGGATACCTGGTATACATTTCTGTTCTATGTTAGTATGGCACACTGCATTTACAGTCTTGCTGCTCAATCATACTTCTCAGCCTGTTATAGCAGGACATCTGGACAATTGCACACATAAATGGGTGACAAAAAGGATATCACATCACAAAAGGTTTCTCATCCAGGAAAAAAAGAGGTCATTGTTCCCCTCTGCTCATCACTCATTAGACCCATTATAGACTACAATGCCCCTTTTGGTATGTATCTCACAAGACATCTTCAACAACTGGAAAGGCCACAGAAATACTTCACAAAGAGGATTACTGGCCTCAAACAGATGCCCTACGCAGACCGTCTTAAAAAACTCCAGCTTTACTCTGTCGCATGTCGCCTACTCAGAGGCGATCTCTGCCTAACATACAAAGCTATGTCAAACCCAGAGCTGTTGGACATGCTCCATGTAAAGAAATCCCAATCCCTCTGAGCTACACGCTCTAGGGACCTAAACCTTGTCACCACAATAAACAGAACATGCTGGAAGGATAGATTCCTGTCTCAGAGACTTCCCATACTCTGGAACAAACTATTTATTTATATCAAACAAAGCTCCTCAATAGCACTCTTCAAAAAAATCTTGATGATTGGATGGGACATAGGAAATTCACCCCGGGGATCACTTCTGTGGATCTGCTTGACAGGGGCACAGGAAAATAATTTTCTTGGGTGGGAAAAGCCAAGGTACCATTTGGCTAGGTTTATATAGGCCCTAGGGCCAATAACCTAGTACCTGCCTATGAACCTATCCGTATTGATACTGTATTAATATAGCTGCACCATACATTAGTAAGTTGATTGCACAGTAGGCTTTTACATCACTGTGATAACCTGGAAGATGTCCAACAGTCATAAGTAGGCTATTATGTTACATTGTCATTGCTCACAGACTTGCCAGTGGTTTGGCTGACATAACACAGGCATATGTGCATGTGACTACAGATATCAGTCACAAATGTGATCATTGTCCAGCAGAACACTGTACAGTTGAATGTTATTAATTTAATATATCACATTGAGTTCAACACACATGTCTGCAACAGTACTTTACTATGCACATGCCCTATATAGGTCTCTTATATTTACAAGACAAACATGTATCATACTCATATTCACAGGTAACATATGGATATGGGCAACTTCCCATTAACTGGCCTAGCAGTGGCACAGCCACAACTATTTGACAGACACCCCTGAGGTTGTCTTATGTGAGCTGTCCTTTCCCAGGGTGAGTCAGGGTCCTGAGCTGTGATCCTACCTTGCAACCTCTTAGATCATCACATCTGGACAAAGCCTAAAATGATGGGGAGATAAATAGGACCAAACTGTAAATATTCCTGTTACAAACGTAGGAAGTTTGTAAAATAATATGTGTTGCATTACCGTCAATATTCTTAAGGATGTGGAGTCATAAACTCATGTGTTATCATTACTTGTTTACTTTAATCTTCAGCTATTTGCCAAAATGTACAGATTTCAGGAGGAACAGACAAAAAACTGTGATGTGAAAATCTGGACATTCTGTGAAGATCTGTTCAGTTTAGAGGTTTGACTGTGATCACTTCAACTGCAATGAGGACCAGATGATATGGCTATAGAGAGCTGTTCAGCAAAATATTAGTGCAGCAAGTCTTGATGGGACATATATTCTTCCAAATCATATTTCCTGTTAATACAGACCAAGTACTACATTCAAATACATGCTTACATTTTTACTTACCTTTTTTTCTTCTATTTTCCGATTTTGTTTTTGTTGTGTTTTGTTTTATTTCTCTCTCTCTCTCTCTCTCTCTCTCTCTATGTGTGTGTGTGTACTGCAGGGATAGAGCTGGTTTGAATAAGTGGCAGCATGGCTTTTGTAGATGATGATTATGACCAGGTGATGGCCTGTGCACCAATTGGTGTTCGCCACTTGCTAATTGCATGCAGAGCAGCTGTGTAGTTCTTCCAATAGCCAATGTCATGGCAACACACTCCTATAACTGAGTACTCCATGTGGGCATTGGCACTTTACCTTACCTGTGAGGAAGACATCTTGAAGTTGTGTGAGCTAATACCTCTTACAACAGGACTTGTAGAGACAAGCCAAATAAATGTTGGAGAAGGTTCAAGACTAAGGGGCAGAATGTGAGAATTTCTGTTATATGTTTGGAAGACTGCTAGTTTAATAGGGTTTGTCTGAACATGCTACATCTGTGTGGGTTTCAGTCTGACAAAGTTCTGTCTCCACATAGCTCTCAACTGTAAGACTATCCACATAATGGCCCCAGGTTTGCCTGTTATGTTTGGTCTATTCCCAGACAGGTGTTGTCCTTGGCAAATCAGTAGCATACTCTGGTGATAATCAGTAAATGCTAACATCCATTTGATTTTCTGACTTCATATCCCTCAGAAAAGATATGTTACAACAAACCCTGTAGCACCAGCAATTTTCTCAGTGTATAACAGCAATATTTCAACTATGGCCATGTATTTGGGCCTCTGTCCACCAATTATGTCAGGCTTTGTCCAGATATCATACAGTAGGAGGTTGATAGGTATAATGGTCTATCATTATTTCGTGCTGTCATTTCTGCTGAGGGGAAAGGCTGGAAAAGATGCTGGGGCCTGTACATTCAAGAGATTGGTGTATGGAGAATGCTCTTAGATGCCCTTGTAACATATGTTATATGGGGGAGAGTAACAAATGTTTTAAAACTAGGCTGTTAAAACATATGAGACATATTACTGATAGAAAGAAGACAGTTCTGTAGCTGTACATTTGAATACATCTCACCATGGGGACAGTAGTGGGTTCCAAGGTACTGTTTTGGAATAAGTCTGTTCCTCAGTTTGAAAGAAACATTCATAAAATTATGTACAGAATCAATGTACTAATATTAA
The DNA here is from genome assembly GCF_019279795.1 of Protopterus annectens. Lineage (NCBI taxonomy): Eukaryota > Metazoa > Chordata > Ceratodontiformes > Protopteridae > Protopterus > Protopterus annectens. The sequence continues at coordinate 999,679,752 of NC_056747.1, read as the reverse complement.
ATGTGATATATATATATATATAGAACAAAAACATCACTATCCCCAGGCACAAATGAATCCAGTCCAGGAAAGGTTTTAAAGGCTTTAATCCACTCAAAGCAATCCACGAGTATGTGCAAACACGCAAAAAATAGCAGCAGTCAATAACGCTTATCACCAAACGTTTTCGTCTTTAACTTCATCAGTAATAACTCCATTTTGACAACTCATGCCTTATATATAAGCTGCTGTTGAGATCAATGAGAAAGACTCGCTTCAGATGTTTATGGTAGACAAGCGCAGCATGGACTCAAGAGCAGGACTGATGATCAATAGTAAAGTCACACACATCAGGATTCCGAATGTAGACCTGGTGGAGGTTTCTTTTTGAGTGTCCCTCTTGGGCTGGAAAACCTCCACCAGGTCTACATTTGGATGTAATCAAAGGTGACAAGCTTGTTGAGAAATTAATTATAGATGAGAAGAAGTATTACCTGTTTGGCCGGAATGATCTTCTTTGTTATAAACCTCTGTGGTCTCTCCAATTGCTGCTGGTGCTTTGTGCAGTACATGCCAAAAGGGGTGTTATACTCAATTATGGGCCTGATTAGTGATGAGTATAGAGGAGTTATAATTTCCTTTGCTCTAGAGATGATGCCTTTGCTAATCAAGTGTGCTACATAGAAGGCCTTCCTTACTACAGTACATATGTGGTGGTCAAAGTTAAGGTTGCAGTCTACCTATGATCCCAGATCACTTACCACTTCATAGGTACATAGGGTATTGCTGTTAATTTGATAGTGTGAAGAAATATTGTGTTAACTGAAGGGAATGATGATGCATTTCTTTGCATTTAGTTTGAGACTATGACTAAAACACCAGTCTATCTGTGTAAGACCCTCATAAAGTATGCTGACATAATTTATGGATTCAGTAATTGCACTCACTTTGCAGTCATTTGCAAACTTCATCAGCATAGCCCCTTAGTTTTGGCCTGAACTTCTGAGAAGTATATACCAAACAGTAGGGGGGGCCCAGCACTGACCCTTGTAGCACCCCACTGGCAACAAGTTTGCTGGTTGGTGTGGTCACCCACTTTGATAGTGTGTGACTGGTTTAAGAGCCAGTTGGCAACCCATCTTACAATGGAAGGGTTTACATTCAGTTTGCTAAGTTTATCAATAATGCCTGAATGTGAGAATTGTGTTGAAAGCCTTTGCCAAGTCAAGGTATGCAATGTGCGCAGATTTGCCTTCATCAATGGCCTTGGTCACACTTTCAAAGAAAGCCACCAGATTAACAAGCAGGATCTGTCCTTCACAAAGCTGAATTGGGTAGGCTTCAGGGTTTGGAGGTCACCTATGTCTTTATTTATGAATCATTTATAAATACAGATGACAGTTTGAGGTGTTAACTATGTATGCGTGTGACCTGGCAAGGTCCTTGTCTATAAATTCATTTGTGTACATGTCTTATTTAAGTGTGAAAGCCATCCAAGTTCAGATAGCAGAATTATACTTGCAGAAACATAGTAGACAATATACCCTCAGTTATACATTTGAACCACAGTAAGGGTCTCTTATCCTTCATACATATAATTCATATCAGCTCCACTATTTATAATTATGTATAAAGTGTTATAAGTGAGATTGAATATAATGTGAAATGGAACAGCAGTAAAATGTCTGCAATTTCCAGTATAAGAACCAAGGACCATGTGCTTGGAATCGCTACACTTACACCTGTTCCCACAGGACTACTGAAAGAATAATTCTATATTTTCCTATTCATTACTATATACTGGACTGTTACAACAGTAAAAATATGTTATGCTTCCTCTTACATCAGCTGCTACAGGAATAGTTAAATAACAGTTGCCTAATTCCCTATTCATACTTAAGTGCTATTTGTAAACCACAGTGCAAATCCACTTAGCGTGTTGGTGCAGTGCCCATCAGACTTAATAGAATGTATCTATTTTAAATTGTTGACTGCCTGCATCCTCTCTCCAGGTTTGATGGCTGCAGTTGCTGGGGAATCTTGGTAACCACCGTGCAAAGTTGCTTAGCAGTGTTGCATGATAGAAAGCAAAAATTGCAACAATGTATCCTTTTTGACCTTTATACTGTCTATGCTCTGTCTGCAGGTGTTCTGTCTGCCACTAGTCAAGGTTTGCACATTGCTAAGCATTGTACAAACATTTCCCCATTCCCCTTGTTTGTGCTAAGCTGCCCATCATGTAATCACTAACATAAAAAAAGGAAAATATATTAAATAATAAACACTACAAAATTTCTGTTGGTACACATGAAATATTTTTACACTGGTTTGGATTTGAACTCTCACTGGAATGGACTTTCAACACACAACAAGGGAGTCTTATCCCTCTATGCCACACAAACATCTTTGCAGCAGACAACTAAAATCAGTGTGCATACAACCAACTATAACATCATCCACAACACTAACAACACATACAGCAGTTGCTTGTGCATGTATTAATTTCAGAAGTAGTGGACTGAGTGATCACACAACCATTTCTGATTATTGCTTGTATAAATGCAGCTTCTGTCTGATCTCCCTGTGTTTGTTGCCTATTCTTGTCTTATCTGTCCAGTAGTCTGAGACATGCAGTCTGTCAGGCATTCTGTAACATTGTCCTTAAAATGTGTAAATATCTAAAATGCCAGTAATACACAGTTGTCAAGAAATGAAGGGGAGATTGGATGTTATTGAACAGAAACTGTGAAATGTTACTTCTACACTTTGTAAGTTTAACCTGGCTGACAAACCCATTAGATGAAGGGAGTCTAACTTGCTATTGTGTTTTCCTTCTCCCTCACAGTTGCAATCCATTAGCAACAAACACCGAGGGAGTACCTGCACTATGTTTACATCTGCGACATAGAGACAAGTATTTGGGATTCAGCAAGTTTAACCTCATTTGCATTGTCACCATGCTCACAAGCCTGAATCTACACTGTAAAAAGGGAATTGTGTAGCTAGGGAACCTGAAAGTGAGGATACTTGTTTATATTGATAACAGAGAAGAAGATATTCTTTGGGATTTATCTGTACAGAAGGCTACTGATTTTGATATGATTGCATTTTTCTCCTGTATACTGCACATGCTAAAAAGTCAGTAAGAAAATTATATATATATATATATATATATATATATATATATATATATATATATATATATATATATATGTGTGTGTGTGTGTGTGTGTGTTAGCAAATGCTACTTTTATCTGTAAGCATTTCTTAAATGTGTACTGATGGCATAGGCATGTTCATCAGGGAATTCTACTTTCTCAGCTGCAAAGCTTTATTAAATCTCATCACAAGTGGTAATGTCACAACTGTTTTTTCTCTCTACAGTCTTCTATTGTTATTTCCCTGATTCCAAGAAATGCATAGTCATACCCTTCGGGAAAAACAAGGTTACCCCTAGCTACCATATAGGTGGCAATCCACTGAGCACAGAAGAAGTCATCAGGGATCTGGGGACCCAGGTTGACAGTAGCCTTTCGTTTGACACTCATGTTGCTAAAGTGGTTAGGAAAACCTTCTACATTGCCCACCTGATCATGAAGAGATTCACATCTAGATCAAGGGAGGTCATCGTCCCCCTGTACTCATCACTCATTAGACCTATGATTGAGTACAATGCCCCATTCGGAAATATCTGACCTGACACCTGCAGCAGCTGGAAAGGCCCCAAAAGTTCCTCACCAAAAGGATAAAGGGTCTCAAAAATATGTCTTATGCTGCCCGACTGAAAGAACTCCAGCTCTATTCAGTCTCATACCGCTTGCTCAGAGGTGACCTGTGCCTGACATATAAGGCCATGTCAAACCCTGATTTGATGAATATGCTTCACCTCAAAAAATCTAGATCCCTCAGAACCACAAGGGCGGGAGACTTAAACCTTGACACGGTTATTAATAGAACGTGCTGGAGGGACAGATTCATCACCCAGAGACTCCCTATGCTGTGGAACAAAATCCCGGTACATGTGAGGCAGAGCACCTCGCTGGCCTTGTTCAAGAGGAATCTTGACCAATGGATGGGGGATCGCAGATATACCCCAGGGATTACTTCTGTCACTGCTTGACAGAGGCACAGCAAAATAATAGGCATAGTTTTATTCAAACTAAAGGGGTGGCGAAAGCCAAATAACTATGGGCTAGGCTTATAAATGCCCTTGGGCAGATAGCCTAGTATGAACCTATGAACCTATGAACCTATTTCTGTGAAATGTAAATGTCTTATATTGTTAATTACCCAGGGGTGTTAGCTATATAGGATGGACCATACACCCCTCTAAGGGATTGCTGGCCACAGGTAGACATGACTGGCAATTGCTTAAAATGGAATGTTATGTGGCAAATCTGTACACGTGTTTCAGGTGCAGTTTATTTGATAGTACTTTTAACATTTCAATGGCTTGGTAACAAAATGTGCTATTTGCCTGTTGTTTTGGGAGTGGGGGTGCAAAGTTGCATTTCTATTTTGGCAAAATCAAGATTTTACTTTACTTGTTTTAGATCCAGTAGGACTATTTAATTGAATGTTACTGGTCCAGGGCTCAATTTGAGCTATTTCATTGCTTCAGGGCTCTGTTTGAGCTTTTTCATTGGTTTCTTTGTAATAGCTGCTTTTTTCTTGTATTTTATTTAAGGACCACATTTGCAAGGGTTGCTGCTTGTCTTAGAATGGCTGCAGAGAGTTGGGCAATCAGCTTCTGCTCCTCTGATCACACCAAACCAACTGAGAGACATGCAAATGCTAAGTTTCAATTTTACTCCTGCATTTTTGCACTTGACTGTATTTCACACCAACTGCTGCTTTTACTTATTTAAGAAAAGATCTGTTCTGCTGTTTTATTCTGTTGAAATATTTAATTTAAGAAAAAATGTGCTGCATTTTTACGCTGTTGCCTATTTAATTTAAGAAAAAAAAGTATTCTGATTTAATTCTATTGTTCCATTGTACTACTGTTGGCTGTAGTATAGATTGGATTCAGATTGGCTGATTTCATTTCTGTGTAAGGATTGAGCACTAAAAATCAGGACATCTTCTTTTGGAGAAACCCCCATACCCTCATGGTATGAGTATACAGTATGACTATTTAAGTGAAGGTTACTGGTTCAGGGCTCAGTTTGTGCTATTTCATTGGTTCAGGGCTCAGTTTTAGCATTTTCATTAGTTTCTTTGTATTAGCTACTTTGCTCTTGTTTACACATAGCTCACGATTGTGCACCACTGGGCAGAGGGGGATATTATTGGCAGTTATAGATGCAAAAGCACAAATAGAAAGATTTTCCCTTAGAAGTTGCTGCTGTCTAGCACAGCAGTTCTTAAACAGCTCTCAGCTGTTCAGTGAACCACCCAGCAGCAATTTTATCTACCTCTTACCTATGAACATCAGACCCTATATATCCCCTTTTTATAGAAGTCCTACTGTACACCCCATAGGTTAGACCCCTTAAAATAGCCTCCTACCGGATACCCCCATCTTTTCTCCTTATCTGTGGAGATGTCAGTTTCAAACTTTACATTATGGACTGTCAGTTCACTCTGTTCCTCCTACTAGTTTGGTTGACATGGGCTGTTTGAGACAGTGCAGCAACTGCCTCATGTACACTGACAACCCCTTACTCCTAAATCACTCAAGTACAAGTTGCAAGAGATACTCCTACACTAAGAATCTGAAATCACTGCTCTCTTGCGCCCAGAACAACAACACTAAACAGGTTGTCAGCTTGCATACCATGACACTCGTAATATGCACCCAACACATAAACCTTAATATGCAAAGGTACTCTCCAGAAACCTACCTAAGCACCAGAGAGCCCTAAAACACAAACATACTACATCTAACACAACACCCAAAGCATCAGTGTCTCGCCAAATAAGCCCTTAAGGCAATACACATCTATTACAAATGTTTTAGTTATAGGTGATTCAATAGTGAGACATACTGATGCCCCACTCACCAGGTTAAACAAGGAGAAGGTTACGGTCAGCTCTCTCTCTGGTGCAAGGATTCGTCAGATCAAACATACACTCAAGTCTCTCAACCCCAAATACCATTATGACTCCATCATAGTTTATGTTGGTGTGAACAATTTGAGACATAGCTCTCTAAACTATATGAAGAGAGACATGATTGAGCTGTCTGAATATGTGTCCCAGGCTGGTATGTCCTTAGCTTTGAGCAGCATTTTGCCCTCACCTAAGATGATACCACAATATAAACAAAAAATGATTGACATCAATAATTGGCTTAGTTTCTGGTGTTATTCTAAGAGGATCCAGTTCTTGTCAGCCTGGGATGACATGGTGCATAGACCACTCTGCTTTTCCAGAGATGGACTTCACCTGGCACCTCGAGGATTTCAGTTGCTGGCTAAGGCACTTGCTTCCCCCACAATGCCTTTTTAGGCAAGGTCACTAAAACAAAATTTCTGATGTGAAAATATCAAACACATAGAAACTAAAGGTCATGCTGCTAAACCCTAGGAGTTTAAATCAGAAGCTGCACTCTCTGGAAGCACTCCTCTCCCTGGAAAATGTTGACATCTGTGCAGTCAGAGAATCCTGATTTAAGGCCACAGAAAGTACCCCGGGCTTGCAAGACTACAATACCATCCACACTTTCAGAGTGCAAATTGAAGGTGTGAGAACCAAAGGAGGAGGAATATCTATCATCATTAAAGATAATTATGTCTGTAGACCGGTTAGACAAGATAACTCTATGGAGTTACTCCAAGTCCAATTTACCATAGGTAACACCCCCAACCTTCATGTCATCATCAGTTCCAGGTACCCTTGAGTGAACCAAGAAGCCCACGCAGCTTATTTAGACCTACTTGGGACAATCAAAGTACAACCTAACACCCTAGTCATAGGTGATTTCAACTATCCCTCCATTATTTGGGAATCTTATCCGAGCCCAAACTCAAGCGCACAGAGGTTTCTGAACTTTGTAAACTCAAATGCCCTGGAACAAGTAGTGCACCACCCCACAAGGGACTCTAATATTCTGGAACTCGTCCTCACCAACATGAGTGACCAATGCAATGCCTCAAGTGTAGTGCCACTTGTTAAAACCAACCATAAATCAGTCATTTTTGAAGTAGCAATAACATCAGAACTTCCCAAAGGAGATGTCAGGCTATAAATCTTCACTAAAGATAACTATACCCTCCTAAGCTCCAGTTTATACAGATGTCATCAATGGCTATACTAAGGTATACACTGATGCCCTGTAGAAAAATATACACAAATGTATAGACACAGCTATACCTGATAGGATTAAAGCAAGATCCTCAAGAAAAAAAAAACATCCTGGTGGATGTTTAGCATTATTTTATTTATTTAATTTTTATTTATTATTTGTTGACCGGGAAAGTCCAACTAGGCTCCACAGATCCTGTTTTCAGCGGAGGCCCAGGGAGAAATGCTCTAGAAGCATGTTTTTAGAATGTGGGAGGAAACCGGAGTACCCAGGGGAAACCCACACGAATGCAGGGAGAACATGCAAACTCCACACAGAAGGCACCCCAGCCGAGAATCGAACTGGAGAACCTCTTGCTGTAAGGTGACAGCATTAACCGCTGCACCACTGCGCTGCCCAAGCACCTGCGCACCAAGTACAATAAGTGAAATAAGGTGCAGTGTAAAATTACAAAAGTGAGAACCCAGAATTGGAAGAGAACCCTCCTTAGCCAAAACATGTAACTTGTAAAATCCTCAAAGAACAACTATGAGAAAGATTTTTTAAATACAGCCAAGAATAACCATAAGGCCTTCTTCAGCTACATCCGCAACCTAAAAGACAGGGCTCAGATGTGTGCTGAACTAATTCTGGATGGTATGGCACACAATGAACCTGTGGAAATTGCAAACCTGCTAGCAGACAGGTTTGGCAGAAATTTCACCCCCCTACCCCCCCAAGCATACTATAAACCATGTTTTCAGCATCACCTAATCCCTGCATCTCCAAAGAGCAAGTCATCAAGTATCTCTCCAAGACTAAGAACACAGCCTCCATGGGACCAAATGGCATTCCAAGCTGCAATCTTGCTGTTCTTAAACAAGAGCTAGCTACTCCACTAGGCACCCTATTCAACCATAGCATGAGCACTGGATTTGTCCCCACTGAATGCAGCAGCTGTTATCCCCCTCCATAAGGGTGGCGCGGCAACAGACCCAGGTAACTATACACCCATAAGCTGAACCAACCTCATCTGTATGACAATGGAATGAATCATTATGGATCCCATAAATAAGGATATAGGTGACTTCCAAACTGTAGATCCATTCCGGTTTGGTTTTGTCAAGGGTAGGTTGTGTTTGCTAAACCTGATGGACTTCCTCAAGAATGTAACCACAGCCAGTGATGAAGACAAAGCTGTCCACACAGCCTATTTTGACTTAGCCAAGGCCTTTGGCACAATCCCACATTCACGCATCTTCGACAAACTAATCCAGTTGAATATCAACTCCTGTGTAGTCAAGTGGGTTGCAAACTGGCTCACAGATTGACAACACTCAGTCAAAGTGTGAGACTTCACCTCTACCAGCAGACCTGTCACAAGTGGGGTCCCACATAGGGTCAGTGCTGGGCCCCCTCTTGTTTGACATATACTTCTCTGAAGTCCAGGCCAAAACAGAGGGGCTGTGGCTAATCAAGTTTGTAGATGACTGCAAATTAGGTGCTATCACTGAATCCCCTTGCGATACCAGCGTTCTTTAAAAGAGGCTTACAAAGACCAATGACTGGTGCCAAAGCCATGGTTTTAAACTAAATGCTAAAAAAATGCATCATCATCCCCTTCAGTAAACCAATGTCCTTGCTGATTATAAATTAAACAATTATACCCTAAGTACCAATACTTTTGTGAGAGACCTGGGAGCACAAATTGACTGTGACCTCAACTTTGACCACCATGTGTGGAAGGCATTCTAAGTCTCTCACCTGATTAGCAAAGGCAACACTTCAAGAGCAAAAGAGGTTATAACTCCCCTGTGCTCATCCCTCATCAGGCCTATTATTGAATATAATGCTCCCTTTTGTATGTACTATACCAGACACCTGCAGCAGCTTGAGCGACCTCAGAGATTTCTAACTAAGAAAATTCAGGGTTTCCAGAACATGTCTTATGCACACAGACTGAAGTCACTGTCACTGTACTCAGTAGCATATAGGTTACTTAGCAGTGACTTGTGTCTGGCTTACAGGACTATCTCTCACCCAAATCTAATGAAAATGCTGCAAATTCATAAGTCAAATGGGACTAGAGTCACCCATTCCAGGGTCCTCAATCTAGCCTGTGGCATAACTAGGACCTGCTGAGGAGACAGATGTATCTCTCAGTGGTTTCTACTCTTCTGGAATAGGCTTCCAATCCATGTCAAGCAGGTAACATCCATGACCTTGTTTAAGTGCAACCTGGATCATTGGATGGAAGACTGTAAATTTCTGCTGGGAATTGCCCCTGCTTCTCTCCTGGACATGAGTAATCCTTGCTAGTAAAATCTTGGGCATAGACAATATTTCTCATTCAGTATTATATTTGGATTTTTCAGCTAGGCTTGTAAAGACCCTTGGGTCAATAGCCTAGTTACATCCTATGAACCTTGCTTTGTGTGTGATTGTAATATGTTACAATCACACATTTTTTATATATTCGAATATCTTAACTGTTTTATGTTTCTCCACTTGGTAATAGTGATATTCTACCTTTTATGTGTTATATCTAAGCAGGCCTTTTATTTATGTGATAGTTATGTGTATTATCCTTCTTTTGGGTTTTATGTCACCTGGGACTATGGCACCCAGGTGTCGAAATCCCTGAAAACCCCCCATAAGTGACCCTGAAAATGAAGTCATTGTAGAAGCATTTTTGCGTCATGATGCCTTTCTGTTTGGAAGGGATGTGGGGATATGTCTGGCAGAATGCATGTTTGGCAGACAAATACTTGATGATGTGAATGCAGAAGATGGTTAGAGCAGGACATAAGATCAGTTGTGCCATAGGGCCACTGACTTGATTTCTTCAGTCCAGAGGAGAGCAGCTGCAGTGGCCCATGAATTGATGGCTACCGGGGGGGGTGGCTGCTACTGAGCCATCACTGACACTAATTGAAGAGTTCCTGTCCACTGTCAGGGATCCAGACTGCTCACAGGAAAGTGGACAACAGCATTGTGCTTCTGTTTCAGGGAGGACAAGTATGTCTCAGGGTGAGCTTATACATATCTCAGTTGTTAAACACTTTTTGTATAGTAAAATAGTGACAGCAATACTTAAGTTCAGTTCAACATTAAATTTGTTTGGGGAGGGGAATAGTTTTAGATTGATACAGTTAACAACACATTCTAGTTGATTACACATGGGCTTGGAGTGGACATGTCATACAAATTCTTGTTAAAAGTATGGTTAACAGACATATAAAGGGCAAAAAGTTTTCACCCCGTTTTACTGTTCATTCTGATGATGGTGTCATTACCATTTGCTTAACGTCTTCCAGGACCATCCAGCATAGGGAGGCTACAATCATCTGCACATGTTAAGCCAAACATCTTTATGTCAGTACTGATGAGCATTTCAAAGAAGTAATTAGTTTGTGATGTGGGTGTTAAGACTGCTGTGTGTATTGCTGTATTATCTGTAATAGTGACACCACTGTTAGTTTGTTAGCATATATTGGATTATGGTAGTGTAGGTATTAATTTTTTCTGTGTTTGTTGCTTATTATCACAGGTAATCCTGACAGAGAAAGTGGGACTCCAACTGCCTAATGTCAGAGTATCAGCAGAGTCTGATGATGATGGTGACCAAACAAAGGCACAGTTGTGGGGTGCAGAGGTTGAATCTGACACTGAGGTTGACATTCAGCCATCCCCTGTAATTCCATCAGACACAGAATTAGGCCCACACCAATCCATTCCAGGGAGATCTCAGATATTGGGCAGATGGGTGAGTGAGATACTCAATCAGGGTGATGTGGTTACTGAAGCATCAGTTGTTGTTGACTCTGGCCATAGTCAAAGTGTTGGTCAGGTGCCAAGTAGGATGGTAGTTAAGGTTGCTCAGAGAAGGCCTACTGTCCATTCTCCACCTGATCCAGGTGTATCTTCCCATGACACTCAACATATGTTCAGGGCCATTATGGAGGAGCAGGGACATTCCAATAGGTCCTCCAGAGAAATGCTTAGGGTTATAGATCATGTTTTTCTAATGTCATTCCTAAAATCTGAAATAAACTACCAGCCTCCATTACCTCCATCTCCTCCACAACACAATTTAGAAAGCGGCTTACTACACACTTGGCCAACTCCTGGCTTTGTACCTGTAATACTCCAGGCTAACTGAATTCTGTATAGATAGCCAGGCACTGCTTACTTACTGCCAACCTACTCTTATCCTTGATCTACTCTGACCTACACTTATCCTTGAATCTACTTGCATGATAACTCTCAAAGCACATTTACTGTAATATCATTTGCTATGATAATGCTTCCACTTGATGACCTCATATGGTAGCATTGTGTAAATGCTATCTGTATGTTAATGTTCATGTTAAGTACATGTAATTTGTTAAACGTCTATTATCTTTATTCTTATGCTATTTTGTAATGGAGCTTTTCTCCCCGGGCCTCTTCTGAAAAAGGACATGTGTCCAGTCAGACTTTCCCGGTAAACAAATGCAAAATAAATAAATAAAAATAAATGTGGCACAGGCTGACATGCATGACAGCCTCCATTGTGTTAAGGATTCAATGGGTCAGATGAATGACATATTGGAACGAGCAGTGTCTGTGATGGAACATCTGTTGGGAGGGGATGGCATCCATGTTGGTGTAGGTCAGCAACATCATCTGTTGTTAGCCAATATGGCTGTGCCTGATCACTCTCCCATAGTGGCACTACTTCCACTGCTCCATCAGTGGTTGAGGTGTCAACACCCAGAAGTGGCAGGCCATGGGGTCATGGTCCTAGGCATCCTCATGAGGGGAGCTCATCCAGCAGAAATCAGTCACATTCAGGTAGCAGCGGTGCATCTGACCATGGGTGTTGAAATGTCAGTGCAATTCCTAGCAGAGCCAGTTCTTGTGATTGGGTACAACAGTGAACTGACACTCCTACCATGGCTCACACCTGTCTTGCATGCCAAGATGTAGAGCTAGCACAGAGCTTGGCTATGTTCCTGTAGGCACACACACCAATTTCACCTGGTGGGCCCATACAGACACACTGACAACAGTTACTTGGTTCACCCATGAAGCTTAAAGCTCATTTTGTCTCACTGGTCATTTGTTACTTTATCTGAATGTCTGCCTGTTTCTCTTTCTTACTCACATGCACCATTGACCTTTGGTATCAGCCTAGCCTTCCTGACCCCACCCCCAACTCCCTGTGCAAGTGATATAACTGTGCTATATCTTTGTTTTCTATATTTTGGATTTAGGGATACATAACATTTGTGTCTGATGCTCAGGGTTCATAGCTGACTTTGTCCTTAGTATATCTGCGATTGTGATGTTGTTTTGCTAAATGTATGCTTGACATGTTTTGGTCTTAGAAAGTTAGACAGTCGATAGCATCAAAACATTTTTGCATCACTATTTTAATAATATTCTGAGGGTTGTGAAGTCTGAAATTGAAATGTGTCTCATTACTTTGTAACTTCTCTCTTTAATGATTTTCCAGTACAAAAGTATGAGACCAAACTGAGGACATTCAATGATCATCAGTACTTTTGAAAGGTATGAATGTGTGAATCTTTGATGCCTGAAGCCTACTACTTGATAGAGGACACATGTATTCATATAAGTCTTTGCTGTCACATGTTAAAGTCATTGCTGTTCAAATCACCCACCTTTTACTTGCTTATATTACCAAGTAACAACTTGCAAGGCTATGCCATTCATTTGTATTATTACACAATACACTCCAAGTTAAACACTTACCTTGTAAATTCATCAATTGCAACAGTTTTAGTTCAGGGCAGACTCTTTCTGATGCTAGGAGTATATGGCCATTACATAGGTAGGTAAAGGTTGTGAGCATTGCCTGGCATCAATGCTACTATATGCATGGGTGTAGGATGATGGTTTTAGCCCCTTAGGTGGTGAGTGAGTGTGCTATATGTTGCCTTTTAGCCAATACAAGGGCATATTGAGCAAGCCTACATCTGCCTACACCCACAGCAGCTGCTGGTAACCCCCTGACTCCTCTCCTGCGTGTGTGTGGCTGTGGTGACTTTGCCATTGGTTGTAGGATGTGTGCCCCTTCCCCTTGTTGAGCCTTCTGAAGATGCTTTCTCAGGATGATGTTGTGAAGCATGGCAGAGATGATAACAAGGAGGCATACTAAAGAGAAAAAAAAATAATATTTATGTCAGCTGAAATGCTTTATTTTAGAGCTTCTGTAATACAGCTAACATGCTTGATGACCTCTGAGCAGTGAAGACATCACTGTAAAGTCTCAGTCTCTTCTCCTGAAGCATGCAAGGAAATAGAATCAATGAATGTGAGTCAAGAATGTCACCATGTGAGTCCTGTGATGGTTAATGACTTGGAGAGATTCAGTAATGAGATGAATGACTTGCTAATAACCAACATCTTTGCTGGAACTGATAACATTGCTGTTGCAGTGGAGGTGAACGCATTGCTTTCTGAGGATTTGCAGATTTAACAGGGACAAAATCTTCCCTCTTCTTGTTGATATCAGGACACACACCACTGTAGGAATGTCTGCAGGTGGAATTACATGCTTAATAATGGTGAGATTCATGAGATGGAAACAAAAGAGCTGAAAATGGCATAAACCTTGTCCTTGAGGGTAAGCTTGTTGTCAACTGCAACACTGAAATTATTTACCACTTAATCAGTTTGTCATCACTACAGTTGACACTGGAGGACATAACGTGTAAACAAGTCCTAGACTGCAGCATCTATGATGTACTGAATTTCAACTATCATCTAATCGTGGATGCAGTCATCATTGTCTAGTTAAGCTCCTAGTGCTAGATACAGACTCTGCTGTTTGTTGTCTGCAGAACAATGATATTGTAGAACTCTCATTCATGACTCTGTAAGCTGCAGCAACGCAAATTACAAAATGATTTCAGGCAAATCTGAAGCCAGTCAAGTCAGTTCCATCAGGTTGAGAATGTTTATTTGTGTCTTTCGGCTTTTCCCGGTTAGGGGTCGCCAAAGCGGAACTCCGGTCCGCTAATGATTGGCTGTAGAGTTTTACGTGCTGGCTTGCCGGGCCTAATGCACAACCTTCAATGAAGGAATGCCCATTCACGCAGGTCACCACACAGAAGACGCTCTAACTGAAAATCAAACAGGCAATGTCTAACTGTGAGGCGACAATGCTACCGCAGTCCATCAGGTTGAGAATAGCTACATCAAAACAGCTGGTATTAAGATAATGGCCACTAGATGGCAATGCATGCACATATTAAAAAAAAGGATACAATGACACAGATTTTTTTGTGTGTGTAATCTCTTAATCACAGCAATGAGGTAATCACATAGTTGTAGTCAGCATACATCTGGCCAGTTATTGATACAGTAACCTCTTTAGGATGTATCTCACTAAACATATTAAACAATCAGAAAACCCTCCAAAAAAAAAAACAAAATCACAGGTCTAAAGTCCCTGATATACCAAGAGAGGCTGGAAGCTCTATCCCTTTATTTGGTGTCTTTCAAACTTTTGAGAGGAGATCTCTACTTTTCATACCACACCACTAAAAATCCTGATTTTTCTGCACCTACTGTTTCTCCACAAGTTGAATATCTTAATGAGTATTAGAACAAGAGACCTAACTCTTCATCAATAGATAAATAAAACATGATGGAGGGACATGTTTATAACCTAGCACTTTCTAACCCCCTGAAATAAACTTCCCCTGAACGTTAGTCTGATTCACTGTCTTCCTTTAAACATAAACTAGATGACAGGATGGGTATCTATACTTTTACTCCGGGATTGATAGATATGAACCTGCAGGAGAAAGGAGGTGTGACCTGAGGGAGGGTGCTGGGAAAGCATGAATGATCATGAGGCTCAGTGGCCTTGGAATATCTATGAATCTATGCGAGAGGTGTCAAGGCTGCTGTTAATTGAAGGCTGAGCTGTTTCGAGAAAAGAATAAACTGGAGCTAGTGCACTGCAGTTCTGACTGCAAATAATTTACCAAAGGCAATGCTGAGCCCTGGAGGATAGGGTTGAGGAGCTCCTCGGCTGAACAATAAACAAGGGTTCAAACATATTGGATAAAGTGAATAAAAATAAAAAAAAAAACATGGAGGTCAGAAAAAGTCACTAACAAGAAATCTGTGAAAAATAAATTCAAAGGAATTCTTTAAGGCAGAACTGTAAACGCAGCAGCAGCAGGCTAAACTTGCCATCAGCAATTTAATATTTTCAAGTGTTACACCATTCTGAGGTGAGGAAAAGGAAAGTGTATAATTCAAAATGTGAGGACTGTATTCATTGCAGCAATTCACTTTAAAAAAACTTGTAATACTTGCAGCACGCTGCTACAGTCATAAATCAGGACATTATCTGTGTTGATATTAAAGGCAACACATATTAATGTTAAAACATGAGTATTGGCAGTGCATGTGCATTGATATCTCTTAAGAGTTGTTGGCTCTTTATTAATTCACACAGTTGTATTTACCAGGACCCTTTTTCCAAAAAAATATATATTTTTTTGTATTGTTAGAACTTAAGTTCAGAAAACGTAGAAATGCAGTTTGTCTTGAAATATGGGCTAGCCTGTCTTACATAAAAAAGAGGAACTATCTTAATCTTATGTACCTTAAGTGTTGCATATATATTAGACAAGCTGTATCCCAGCCTTACTTGTGTGAGGTTTCCTAGTCTCATTTATACTATAATCAGGCAATGGCATAAACTTGCCCACTTGATAAGTAGTATCACAGTCTCAAAGTACAATAAATAGATAGTATCCTAGACTCAACAATACTATAGCAAGGCACTATACTAGTCTCACTTATTATCAAACCATCAGCAATCAGCTGCATCCTTGGCATAAGGAGGAAGAATCCTAGTTTCATGTATACCTTAGCAAAATAGTATCATAGTGGCATGCTAGCCATAAACAGAAGATATCCTGTTCTCCTTTAATATACAGTCTCACTTATTTTGTAGTCAGTTGTATCTTGCTGTGCTGTATATGAATGTGTAGATTTCTGGTGACAAATAAGGGTTATAGACTGCAATTATTTTGCTCATTATTTGCTGGATAAGATGTGGGCTCTTGAATTCATTAACTTTTTGATTTAAGTACAAATTTCAGAAAGCTCATCCAATTATCTGTCACATTCACCCTTTCTGCAAAACAATATTTTTGCATATCTCCTCTGAACCTCAAATTGTGTATCCTCAAATTATGCCCGCTAGTCTCATATAGCTCTCTATTTGAAGGACTGTATAAATTCCAAATTTTTGTACTCTCTTGACATATTTAAATTATTAAAATGGTTTCACCCCTATTCTTTCTGTTTGCATTGACAGGCACATGGAGGCTTTCCCTTCTGCAAAATGTTCATAGGTAAATACTAGGCTAGCTGCCTTCGTGGTCCATTTTAGCCCAAGCTAATTTCCCTGAAGGCAGAGAATCAAATCCTGGATCTTGCATCTTTGAGTTAACACCTTAACCATTATGCCAACTCCTACTACTCTTTGATGTGGGAGACCCAGCTAAATGTAGAGAGTCTTCACATATAAATCTATTTTCACTGTGGTTCACAATTAAAAGATAAGGATACCATAAGAAACATTAGGGCACTTACGATGTATGGAAGCCAGGTGTCAGATCAGAAGTAGGTTCCTACTCTCTTGGTTAATTATGTTATTCTCTGGACTAGCAAGTGCCTGTCCAGTTTCCAGTGTACTTATACTCATATGTACACCTTGCCTGCTATGCTCTTTTAGTTTCACGTTAGTTTTTAATGCAGTCTATGCACCATTTTTGTCACTATCTTCTGAACTGCCTGCTATTAGTTATACCATTATGCTAGTAAAATTGTCCGACCTGCATAGTGTACCAAATATCTGGAAAGATGGACAGTAACATTATTATCTAATAGCAATGCAGCTTCTTATATTTCACAGTATCCAGCATACTTTCCTAACTTTTCCACACTGCTTTCTTAGCTTTAGATAATGTAATTTTCAACTACCTATGTTCTTTTTTGCCTTTGTTGCTGCTTGATTTTTATATTCTTCCTTTTTACTTCTTTTTTCAACTTTTTAGTATCTTTTCTACAAGCTGTTCCATGCTAATCTTGTTACATAATCAGCAAAAAAAAAAAAGAACTTCCTTCTAAGTCATGCCATCTGCAAATTATACTTGAAGGACACTGGAGGACTAGGGCTGACAGAAGTTAGCACACACACACACAGCACACACACACACACACAACACACACACACACACACACATACAAACACATACACACACACACACACACACACACACACACACACACACACACACACACACACACACACACACACACACACACACACACACACACATACATGCACATACATGCAAACACATGCACACACATGCACTCATTTAGCCTCACATGCACACACACACACACACTGGCAACAATAAGCAGACTCATTAAGTAGCCATGGTATATTTAATCTCTTACTGACGTTACTATACTTGTGTCTGATAACTGCTCTTCTGTGGTACCGGCTGCACAGTTTACACCCTGAGCAGCAATCTCCTTTGTCCCCCCTAGCTACTGTGCTGCAGGACTGATCCAGAACTGACTCCCGTGATGCCCTTCTAATAAACATCCTTTTGTATGAATGAACTTTGGTTCATGTAGTCCTCTGTGCTCTGTTTAGCAGCAGTTATTTTAGCAATGCCTACTCCGAGTCTAATTTCTTCGTTAACCTTTCATGTACTGTCATATACCTTTCTGAAGTCAAAGTATATAACTTCCAGCACCACATTCTGATCCAATGCCATGTTTATATATTCAGGAATATCAATTATCTCTGACTTTGCCTTATTTTTGTGAATTCAGGCTGCCTTTGGTCCTTTGGCTCACAGACTTCCTGAAAATCCTTTTATCCAATAATGATTCTGTGGTTCTCATTATACTGAGGCCAAACTTAAATGTTGCTAGTTTCTGGCTTCAGTCTTGTTTCCAAAATTAAGAGTGGAATAACATCTGCCCCATACAATCAACAAGAGCTTTACTTGGCCACTCAGATGATATAATAAAGGGGCAAAGACCTGATTACAGTGCAGGTGACCAGGGGTTGGTTAGTGGCTTTGGCAACTGATGGAGCAACAAGGAGGGGTAGGCCTGCTCATCCTGGGTGGTAGGGTGCTTGATGATGATGTGCCCTAAGGGTAGATTGGCCCAAAGAGAGGAGTTACCCTCAGATATAGTCTCCTGTGATGTATTACAGATGTTAACTTAATTAGTTCTTTTAGCATTTTAGGATGAACTATCTCACTGCCTTGTGCACTTTTTCTTTCTTTCAGTGTTTTCAGTGCACTTTATCTGTGAAGGGAATGGGATCAAATCCTTATCTACAGTGCTACTGTTAGCTGCTTTTGGTAACTAAGTGATTTCTACCTTCATATTTTTTTCATTTATCATTTTTTCACTATCCTTCCATTTGCATTTATTTGCTTTTTATGTAGTTATAAAATAATTATTTACTTCTGGATAAAAATGTTGCAGAGCTGTGACATTCTGCTTTGCAGTTTATAATGATGAGGAAGGAAGGCACACCATTTTAAATTGACTGTGAAATGTAACATTTGTAGTTGTAGTTTTTAATATAAAGACAGTTGAGAGATAAAACAGCATGCAGAAGCTGTGTGTATGTTGTGGCACTATTTGGAAGGTGTACTGTAATGTTTATTTCCTTTATTTCCCCGGATTCTGCAAGCCTTGCATGGCATGTAGGATTAGTGCAGGAGCTCTAGCAGGCAATATGTCTGCCTTGCGATCCAGGAATAGCCTGTAGGGGTGTTCATGAGTGCTCCTGCACTAGTCCTGCATGGACTCAGCCCCTGTATGCAAATTACCCCATTTGCAGGAGAAATCCATGCAAATGAGGTAAATTTGTGATCCAGGAAGCTGGAAACTGTCCATGCAGGACTAGTGTAATCTGCAGACATGTACTCGGTTAGTAACCGAGTACATTTCTGCAAATTCCAAAACGGAGCCATGACAGCTCCAAATAAAGAGTGCATATCATTCAGGAAGCATGCCAATGGCCAAGTATAAGGCCATTGGCATTGAAAACAGCTTAGGAAATAAGAAAATCAACTTCTTTTTTGCAGATCTTGGCCATTTAAGCGTAGGGCAGCGGCACGCACATGGGTTTGGTGGGAAAATAAGAAAATAAACCTAAAATAAGCATTTTAACTAAAATCACTATTCTGTCATTAAAGTCAATGGCAGGCAGAAGACAACATGGCCAGTGAGTAGTGGTTGCTAAGGGGGAGGCTCAGTGGGAGACATGTAACTATGCATTAGCAGGCAATCCTATGCAAATGAGGGGAATGATAGTGAATCCCAGATTTCCCCAGCATGCTAGTCAGCTCCCAACAGTGTAAGAGCAGAAGTAGCTTGGTGCAAGCCTAGGAGTAAGCTGACATCATGGGAGGTGGGGTGTCAGGCATACTGTAAGCGGATTGAAGCCATGCGGCTCAGGTTTGCTCCTAGTTTAGCACAGCTAGGCAAGGGTGTGTGTCTGAGTCTGTCTAGCACTCTTTACATTGCCTAAGTGGGTGTGCATGCTGCACACTGGGTTTTAAAGAAAAAAATATATATATAAACCAGGAAATAGCAGCTCTGTGCACATTTGAGCACTGGTTTTGCATGGTGCACCCCAGGGTTTAAACAGGAAGGCAATGGGAAGGGAAAACAGTAGTAGGAAGTTAATCAAGGAGAACTAGCATAGCTGTTAGGTGAAATGTACCAGTATCAGCCAATTACCAGGCAGCAGACCAGCCCAGCCCAGAACACTACTATAAACTATGCAAGCACCTTCCCCTCTGGTTTTTCCCATACTCTACACCACCGGTGTATTCAAGCGGGGAACTTTTAACAAACAAAACTACAAACTGATAGAGGCTGCAGGAGGCATCATACAACATGTGCAAGAGGCTGACGGTGGTGAGGATGTGAATGCTGCCGATCAACCCACAGTGAGGAGATGGAGAACAGTGCACAGATCCAGGGTAACCTACCAGGGGCTACATGAGCTGGAGATAGTGGAGTGCTATAGGGTGAACATGGACCTCCTACAGGAAATTGTTGAGCTCTGCCGGCCATGCCTGACACATCGAACTGACCAAGGGGAACCCATCCCAGTGGACACCACGGTATGTTTAGGCCTAGGAAGATTAGCCATAGGTACCTCCCAAAGCTCAACTGGGGATATCATGGAGATCTCACAGGCAGCAGCATCCAGAGTATTCCACCAGTTCATGGATGCCATGTCAGCACATGCCAGTGAGCACGTATATTTCCTCAACACCAGTGAGGTGTTGGCCAGCAATATGCATCTCTTCCACCAAATAGCAGAATACCCTGAGGTAGTGGGTGCTATAGACTGCATGCACATATGCATCAAAGTACCAACCGGTGATCAGGGTAGGGCCTACGTCAACTGCAGGGGCCTCCCCTCCATCAACTGCTAGGTCGTGTGCAATGCCCAGGGCATTATAATGAATATGCGTGCTGGCTGCCCTGGAAGCTATCACTATTCCCACATCTGGCATCTGATGCAGCTGTACCAGAGATTTGCCAATGGGGACATCCCCTACGGTCACCTAATCGGGGATGCTGGTTACATGCTGGAGCCGTGGCTGATGACACCCATCAGAAATGCACAAACACCTGAACAAGAACACCATAATGAGGCACGCGCACAAACCAGACTTATAATAGAGCATGTCTTTGGGATGCCGAAGTCAGGGTTCCAGTGCCTGGACACATCCGGTGGAGCCTTGCAGTACTCACCAGCTACATGTACTCAAATTTTTATGGTATGTGCCATGCTACACAATATGATCCTGCGGAAACACCTGCAGCAGGAACAGCATGGGGCAGGGACATGCAGCTCCCCACCAATGCCAAAGCCTGCACAGGCACAGAGTGACTCAGAGGAGGAACAGCCTGAGTCTGTCCCAGTAGGCAGATGGAGGCATGCCCAGTATGCCCTGGCCTTGGCAAAGAGGCAACGCATAGCACATACAACTGACACAGTAGGGACCCAGGGAATGACACCTCTCTCTGACCCTTACATACAGGAAAAGGGATACCAGACATGACACTACCTGTGCCCAACCATGTATAAGGAGCGTAGTATGTGCATCCAACATAGGCAGACCTCCAGCACCATCCTCAGTCCTGGCACACACACAAGGTAAGTCAATCAACCTACCAATTGCCAAATGGAGTAGAATGTGTCGTTACCTGTATCTATGACATGAATGTGAGCATGCAAGGGAATTGGGTGGCTAAATGTTATGGCAGCAGATAGTAGACACCCATAGTGGCACCAGGACATCTGTAACACATACTGGAGTCACTATAGTAGCCAGTACTACAAGGGTGACAAAATCCACTGCAGGAAATGTGCTGGGTGACATGTGTGTCCATATGACTCACACATGCCAGCCAGGGAGGTGCACATACCCAACAATAGTCTCAGCCACAGGACAGGTGTAGACAAACACAAACAGAGCCTCTGCTATGGCCTCTGAATGATGGCTATGGGTAACCTCCCCCCCCCAGGCCTACACAGACAGACTACAGCTGATCAGGCAGTGGGATGTTAGTTCTGAAGGGTAGGAAGTCAGACACTAATATGTAGGGCAACCAAAGCTAAGACCTGCAGTACACTGATATGCCTCTAGTCAGCATGATAGGTTAGAATACAGAATGAAATGGAGTACCCGACATACCAGTACAGTCATAGCAAATGTGTGCAAGTGCCAGGTGTGCCCCCCCATCCTATGTAGACATGGAGAAATAGTAAGGTGTGCCCCCCAGTCATGTGTAGAAATGTAGAAACAGTCAGGCATGTCCCCCTCCAATCCTGTGCAGAAATGTAGTAACTGTCATGTGTGCCCCCCAATCCTGTGTAGAAATGTAAAAACAGGCAGGTGTCCCCCCACAACCCTATGTAGAAATGTAGTAAATGTCAGGTGTGCCCCCCAATCTGGTGTAGAAATGTAGAAACAGTCAGGTGTGTCCCCCCAATCCTATGTAGAAATGTATTAACAGTCATCTGTGCATCCCCGCACTCCTTTGTAGACATGTGAAAACAGACAGGTCTGCCCCTTCCCCCAATCCAGTGTAGAAATGTAGTGCCACTCAGGTGTAACCCCCCCAAAAAAATCCTGTGTAGAAATGTAGTAACATGTATGAGTAGGTATAATATGAGTGGAGCACAGATGCCCAGAGGTAGCGAAGGTAGCAGAATAGGTCATAGCATTTGCACAATATGCAGGTCTGTGTGTGTTTGGATGGTGTGTGTTTCATAATGTGTGTGACTGGTCAGTATATATGCATGTTGAGGTAAGACCTGGTGCCCATTGCCCACTACTGCTGATGACAGGGACAAGCCCTCACAACTGCAGTGCCAAAGACAATTCCCCACCAGTATAACACATGCTAGCAGTAAGCCATTGTAAATGTATGATGGTAATATGTGTCACCATCTGAAAGACTGACATGACATGGCTGTTGGGCTAGATATACAAGAAGTACACAGGGGAAAGTACCCCAGACTTACAGTATATATTGGGTCACTGTGAAATGGAGACATCCTTGGATTTGTACATATAGGTATGCATCATCAGACAGGAGTCCCTGTGGACTATGATATTTGCAGATGACATTGTGATCTGTAGTGAGAGTAGGGAACAGGTGGAGGAGACCCTGGAGAGATGGAGATATGCTCTAGAGAGAAGAGGAATTAAGGTCAGCAGGACTAAGACAGAATATATGTGTATGAATGAGAGGGAGGATAGAGGAATGGTGAGGATGTAAGGAGTAGAGGTGGTGAAGTTGGATGAGTTTAAATACTTGGGACCAATAGTTCAGAGTAATGGTGAGTGTGGAAGAGAGGTGAAGAAGAGAGTACAGGCAAGATGGAGTGGGTGGAGAAGAGTGTCAGTAGTGATTTGTAACAGATGAGTACCAGTAAGAGTGAAAGGGAAGGTCTACAAGAGGGTAATGAGACCAGCTATATTATATGGGTTGGAGACAGTGGCATTAACAAAAAGGCAGGAGTTACAGCTGGATGTGGCACAGTTAAAGATGTTAAGATTTGCATTGGGCATGACAAGGGTGGACAGAATTAGGAATAAGTATATTAGAGGGTCAGCCCAGGTTTGGAGACAAAGCCAGAGAGGCAAGGTTATGTTGATTTGGACATGTGCTGAGGAGAGATGCTAAGTATATTGGGAAAAAGATGCTTAGGATGAAGCTACCAGGTAACAGGAAAAGAGGAAGGCCTAAGAAAAGGTTTATGGATGTGGTGAGAGAGGGCATGCAGGTAGTTGATGTGATAGAGCAAGATGCAGAGGGCAAGAAGAAATGGAAACAGATGATCCACTGTGGCGACCCCTAATGGGAACAGCCGAAAGAAGATGATAATGTATGCATCACAGTAACTGCACCTGTAGTAGGGGATACCGGTGATGTCTGCCTGAACACCTGAAGATCACAAATGAGGTAGGACAGATGTATTGGGAATCAGATGATGTACCTGTACATGCCAGCATAACTGGAATGCCCCATGCATATCTGTGTGTCAGATGCAAGTAGTGTCCATAGCACACATGCACCCAACCATGCAAACACCACCCACAGGCACCTCTGTGGTAATATCCCTGCTGTGGGGCATGGGTACAGTAAGACTCCATCTGTTTATGGCAATAGCGGAAGACTGCAGCATGCAGTGCAGGTGTCCCATGCAGGTGTGTCCCTAGCTGTAGGTAGCACCTTGCCAGCATCCACACCACCTGATCAAGACTGATAGAAGGTATTGGAATGAGCACCTATCACACCTACCCTGTCACCCCAGGGGAATATACTGTATGGTGGTCTGGGACTGTAGGACTCACTGAATACAACAGCCTGCCACATCTGACCTGCAGCAACACCTAATGGCACACAGGCTTCTGGCAAAGGCCTGTGTCTCACACGTACTGCCAATGCATGTTATGTCATGGACACACAAATAACAACATAACACACTCCACATAAGCCATATGCAAGGCCATGTGGACAAACCACAGTAACATGTCCACCATGTCCCACTGCATGAACTGTGGACCAACACTAATGCACACCTATTATTGGGGTGATACCCTTAGGGAATGTATCAGAGAATGTATTCATAATATATGGAAGAGGTTATAATAACAGAGGGGTGTGTGGGAGCAATAGGCAGCATGGAATATGCAGGGTTCGACACCAAGATGTGTGCACACACTATCCCTGGCTGCAAACATATAAATGGGTGGCTACACACCTGCCTGTACACAGCAATAGGGTAAATGTCCTGACCCATGGCCCCTTCCTCTGGCTAACCTGTGTGAATCTGTACATCTGTGAAGTATTGCCACAGCAAGATAAGCCCATACTGTCATGCTGATGGGCAGACAAGTATGGATCCTCTGTCAGCACTGTACCAGGTTGCTAAACTGGATACACAAACCCAGGACCAAGTTTCTGCAGCTCCCCCTCCAGAATGGCATAACTTACCATGAATACGTAGGTGTCTGCCCACAATACTGGACACAGCTGCAGTTACCCTTGTTCCCCAAGTCATCACTGTGAGCAAGAATATCCACCTAACAGTACATAAGGACAGAAAACATCACTGTGTATAATAGTACACATGTCTGAATATATCTGCTAACATCAGTACCATGCAGCTGAAGCAGCACAGACACAATCACCTACAGTACACCCTATCCCCTGCACAGTTTGTCCTCATATTGCCAAATTATCAAAGGATACCCTGCAGAAACAGTGTGCTACCTGTATGTGTACAGCACAAAGGTCTACACTGCAGTACAAACTACCTAGAATTGATCCACACATTCAATACAGAAGGGCATACCAGGCATGCTCAAACACTTAGAGAAATGAAGGCAATGTCAGTCAGCAACATACTGAAAGTTCATACTGGGCATGCTCACACATTTAAACAAATGAAAACCATGTCTGCAAACAACGGTAGGACAGACATATCTGGCAGTTGCAGATGTTAGTACAGACACTCCTCAGTA
>NC_056747.1:999626905-999651905 GCF_019279795.1 Protopterus annectens | reverse complement strand
GCCCTAGTATATATCACAATGTCCACCATACAGGTATAACAGATGTGGAATAGTTGAGAGGCTGTGGTGCAAATTCATACCCCTACATGTGACATCAAGACCAGGCAAACAAAGTTATCAACCTTAGTATCATCCAGAGAACACTCTCAACCCATGTTTCATACACACACACACACACACACACACACACACACACACACACACACACACACACACTTGCCTAGGCAATAGCTGCTATATTGGTAATACCTGCATATTGCCCACTGATAGTAACCATGGTGAGATTGCAGTGGGCTACGGAGGGCATGGCACCATGTCAATCTGTCCAATAGGCACGTACATGCTGACAGTGCACCTTCCTCATGTTCCCCACTGAACACCTGCAACACCTGTGGTGCCATCAAATGTGACCCACAAAGGACATACCATGCCTGAAAAACATGCCCTGTATGGACAGATGCCACTGACACCAGGGAATGCTGGTATCATGCTATCAATGTAGATGCAGGGTAAACCTGCTGTCGAACAGTTCACATCACATGAAGCCAGGACTGTCACATCTGACGATAACAATCTGTGTACACAACATGGGCCAGACACCCCAGTTACAGTTCCACATGTCATGTACATGCATGTGGGAGGTGTGCATATCCCAGACACCAACCATGTCATGGACTA
Source organism: Protopterus annectens (assembly GCF_019279795.1). NCBI lineage: Eukaryota > Metazoa > Chordata > Ceratodontiformes > Protopteridae > Protopterus > Protopterus annectens. Next base: position 999,651,227 of record NC_056747.1, on the reverse strand, counting down.
AAGAACACCTACATGGCAAGCAATGCACAGCATTGGCCACACACAATAGTCACCGAGGTGACTGGATGGTGAATACAATACCAACCTGTGTGGGCAAATCCAGAAACTACACCCCTGAGCCACAATGCAGAACATTGTGATGTGGGCTGATGCCATGGTATCACCTAGCCTTGTATAGTTGTCTGGCACAGTCGACCACTACACACCCATGAAGCAATGCACCTATGCATGTCAGTAATGGCACACTGTGTGTGTGTGTGTGTGTGTGTGTGTGTGTGTGTGTGTGTGTGTGTGTGTGTGTGTGTGTGTGTGTGTGTGTGTGAGTGTGTGTGTGTGTGTGTGTGTGTGTGTGTGTGTGTGTGTGTGTGTGTGTGTGTGTGTGTGTGTGCTTTATGATGCGTATGATCACATTCACACTCACTACAAACCCCATTGGCATAACAAAGCATGCTGTCCAATGTCAGATACCTCCACATACCCTTTGCCCATATAACCTCTATATGACCCCTGTGGTGCATGTGATACCTGCACAGTAATGTGTTGTGGCAATCTCACTAATGATGAGTTGTATTCCTGGCCCTGCCAAGTGTGTCAATGTGTGTGCGTCCCTGTGAGAGTATGGCTGTGTTGATACTGGCACCTGTTCATGCGGACAGGCACGTGTACTACACCTACTGTATAGCTACCATATCCCTGATGCAGATGTCACTCACCATCACATATACATTTTGAGGGCTTCTCAGCATGTAACCTATGGGCACATCCAATAACTGCATAAAAATGTGATAGCACTACATATATGTCAGGGGTTTGATACCCTATGCTGGTAGGTGTGTGACACAAACATGCTTAAGTTTTACTCTCCCACCCCTCCCTGACTTTACTTTGCCTCTGTCTGCCTCTCTCATTTCCTCTCTGGTGAATGTGGACAGCTACACCTGCTTTGCTTAGGCAGCAGCATGTGTATTTTAAGTGATGCTCATGATCAGCTGATGGCCTCTGCATGAATTGCAGCCCTCCTCTAGCTGATTGCATGCGGAACAGCTGTGGTAACATTCCCATTGCCAAGTGCATGGAAACACACTCCAATATCTAGGAACATCATGTTGGTGTTGAGCCTTTTCATTCATTGTGAGCAAGAACTCGTTCTGTTGTTTGGCAAACAGCAACTCAGATGGATTGGGGATTTACCTCTAACAACATTCACTGTGGAAACAGGGCAACATGCAAGAGGGGGATGTGCCTGACCTGACTACAGACTGTAAGTGCTGCTATACTGCATTTGGGGTAATGCTAGTTTAACAGTGTGTGTGTGTGTGTGTGTGTGTGTGTGTGTGTGTGTGTGTATATGGCTGTCCTACATGTTTTAATAACTGCCATGTCAGTGCTATGTTTATGAGGAAACCCCATCTGTAGACTGGGCAGTGTGTGGTTCTTTTTGTTTCATGTGTTACCCACAGAGCACCTATCTGTGAACTGCAAAAGGTAGTGTGAGGATTGCAGTCTGTTGATGGTGACAGCCATGTGAGTTACTGACTTCATATCCCTCATAGGACATATGTTGCAACAAACCCTGTTACAACAGTAAATGTATGAGGTAATCACAGCAATATGTCAATATTGGCCCTGTGTATGTGCCTCCAGCCACAGTTCTGTCAACCTTTGTACATATGTCATGCAGTAAGAGGTGCATATCTGCTCTACACCATAATTAGTGACATCATATCTGATAACAAGCAAGTGAGATAGACTGCTATACATGTTATGTATAGTAGGGGTTATATTTGATGACATAACCTGGATATTCTGTGGTTTTGTGTACAGTACTGAGGTCTGTGTACGTAAAGTGAATGTCGACAGTGTGTGTATTGTCAGTATGTACTGTGGCCTGTGTACAGACTGTGGCAGATGTCATTGTTCCTGGTCCCATTCTATCTGATATTACATGCTGCTCCACTGTATGTTACCCTCATCGTCATCATCTTTCGGCTTTTCCCGTTAGGGGTCACCACAGCGGATCATCTCTTTCCATTTCTTCCTATCCTCTGCATCTTGCTCTGTCACACCAACCACCTGCATGTCCTCTCTCACCACGTCCATAAACCTTATCTTAGGCCTTCCTCTTTTCCTCTTACCTGGCAGCTCCATCCTTACCCTGTCGTGTCTATATCATATTATCGTATGATGTAAATAGTGAACACTATTTCATCGTACCGATAATCCATAAAAAAATAAATAAACACAAATTTAAGTGGGGGCTTTACCCCCCACACCCGCCACACCCCCCTACTTAAATATAACAACTTCAAAATTGCACCATAGTGGAGGAAATGGCAAAGTCCCAAAGACGGCCCACCAATTTTTTTTTCCCTGGGAAATATTTGATGTTCCTTGACGTCACTATTTTGCCATTTCGACAGTATCGGATTGACTAGATAGCATTCACTATTTAGTCCATTCGATAGTGCAATATAGACCCACCCTATCAGCTTACATGTTTGTAGGGCCATAAACACACATGTCCCATGCCACAGACAGGCATCGGACCACATTCTGTAGGGGCCCAGTACATGTAGGGTTAGTGTGTGACTGGCACATATGAGGATGGTGTTGAACAGATAGTCCATATACTGTAATAGTAGGCTAGCTTACCATACGTGGCTGTGGCTGTGTTCACATTGGCTTTGGTTATGCACTTTCACACTGATGTATCATACTCTGTGCTGTGACATGCCTGTATAGCCTGCTATATATGCAAGTATATGTGCATTCCCCCATAGGAAATGTAGGCCAGTGTTGAGCCAGTCTGCCTGTAGCCTGCACAGTGCTTTGTTACAAGCTTAGCAGCTTAGTGCACTTACCCAGTGGGATGTCATGTCCAGATACTTGAAAACCACACAGTGAAAGCCAGATAAGCAAATTTATTTCTCTAGTGCCTCGGCTACAATAAGCCTTCAATGAGTAATACATAGCATTATCCAAAACCTTATATAGTCCCAGCTCCATCAATAAAACAATTATCAATTAAACAATTAAAATATTTGTAGAAACAAATTTTAAAGTGACATCCATTAATTCATATAACACATTTCCAGCAACATTCTGCATTTAAACCCTTTGGAGTTAATGTATCAAATTTCAAAATAAACATTGTTTCCTTTCTTAAAAGCTTTAATCTACACATTTGTTCATTTAAATATTTCATATCTACCTGTTCTAAAATAGTAGCTTTTAGGTTTTCTGTACTTCCATCATGGTATTTATTAAAATGAAGAGCCAAAGGGCTCTCCATTTTATTTACCCTTATATCTCTCAAATGTTCTAATAGGCGTGTTTTAAACATTCTCTTTGTTTGCCCAATATAAAACATATTACAAGTACATTTGATAACATAAATAACTCCCTCTGTACGACAATTAAATACTCCATTTGATTCAAATCTAATATTATTTATATATAAAAAAGAATTCACAATATATGAACATCCAATACATTTGCCACATGGCTTAGTAGCCTTCATATTGATCTGCTGATTTAACCGAACCCCTGGTCTTTGAAATTTAGTATATACAACCATATCCTTGATACTTCTTCCTCTCTTATATGAAAAAATTAATTTCTTTAGTGTCAATTTATCTAATTCTTTAAAAATTTTTAAAAATTCCCAAAAATGAGAAATATAATATATATTATCACTTAATATATTATATTTAGAAACAAAAAAATAAATTATCTGCTTTATCATCCTTGCTAACATTATTCCTATTTAGCACTTTCTTATTTTTATACCTAACATTTAATATATTCTGTTCACTTCTATTAATAATATTTTCATCAACTTTTCTAGTTTTAAACATCAATTTTGTAAGTTCTATTTCTTTCCTAAATATCCGGTCTTCCTTACAGAGTCTGGAGATTCTCAAAAATTCTCCAAAGGGTAAAGACTCCAAAGTATGTTTAGGATGACAACTATTTCCCATCATAAAATTATTTACTACTCCAAATTTCCTATGTATACTAGTGCTAATATTTTTACCTATAATTCCCAAAAAATTAATATCCAAGAAAGAAACTCAATTGCCAACTTGTAAACCATAAAAATGTATACCAAACCTATTTATCTGAATGTCTTCTACAAAGCTGGATACCAAGTCCCTACCACCATCACATAAAAAAATTAAATCATCTATGTATCTATAATATGATTTTACATATTTTTTAAAAGATATTTTACTATAGATACATTCCTTTTCAACCAACCCCATAAATATATTTGCATACATGGGTGCAAATGGGGCACCCATGGCTGTACCTTGTATTTGATGATAAATTTGATTTTCAAAATAGAAAAAAATATTCTCCAAGCAGAATTGAACTAAATCTAATACATAATGAGTTAAAGGGCTATTCCCCATACAATGTAATACAGCTTCTAAACCAAATAGATGTTTAATGTTGGTGTAAAGACTTCGTATATCCAAAGTTATCCAATACATATTTTTAGTCCACTTAATATGCCTAATTTTTTCTAAGAAATCAAAGGAGTCTTTAATATATGAAGGTAGTAACATAACTTCCTTTAATAATACACCATGCAAAATAACTCCTAAATTATGTAAAAAATAATTACTAGCAGACACTATAGGTCGGCCTGCTGGGTTCATACTACTCTAGTGTAATTTAGGCAGACAATAGAAAAAGGCCGGACTTGTTTCTTTAACCAACAATTTATTATTCACATCTTTCTCTAACCAGTAACCCAATCTAAGACCCTTACGAATCAATAACGTGTAATTATTTTTAGCTTGTTCAATTACACTAACATTAACCTTTTTATATATTGTTTCATCACCCAAAAGATCCATACACATTTTTAAGTATTGCGTATAATGAAGCATCACTATTTTATTGCCCTTTTCCGAAGGTTTAATTACAAGCTCTCTTTGTGTAGAAAAATCAGACAAAGATATACATTCCTGTTTGGACAAATTATACTCTATTTGTTTAGAATTAAAGTTTTTAAATAACATTTCCATTTCAAACTGTAACATAGTAAAAAACTTTTTTAGACCCTCATGTGTAAATGGTGGCATAAACTTACTTGTACAATCTACTGCCGTAGTATCAATTAAACAATAAGCATTCAGATTACTTTCACATGAAACAAAAGAATCAGATGAATCTGTATCAGAGATATAATTTTCAATACTAGAAATTTCATTGTACTCTAACTCATCAACAACATTATTAACAAACTGATATTCAAAATAAAACCACAAATGCAACTTCCTAATAAATTTATACATTTCTATTTTGCATTCATGTAACTTTGGAATGAAAGTGGGTACAAATTTCAAGCCACAACACTCAACAAATATTCATTTACAGAGTAGCCTGAAATGTTTACAATGTTACTGCATACATGAAAAGCATCAGTACCATCTAGTTCTCTTATTACCCCACCATTGTTTATATTGTCCATTTCTCTGTTGTTTGCAATCTGAATATCGTCTCCTCTCTTCTGTGGACGATTATTGGCCTCTTCACCACGAAAATTATCATACAGATAGCGTTCATTCATAGGAGATGGTAAAGGTGGAAATTGATGGGAATTATCATTACTGTTTTCCCGTCTTTCACCATCTTGATTAAACGCTTCTATGCTGTTACTACTATATAGTCTCTCTCTCAAAACGTCCGCCCCCCCATTGAGGTGAACTTTGGAGCATGACCTATCATTCGTTGGTTTGAAACAAGCCGTTCCCCTTTCAAAATCATGAATATCTCTGTTAATCTTGTACATCTTTTGTTGCAACAATTTATTTTCATAAATATTAAGTTTATCCTGAATATCACACAAACAAGACTCCAAATGAGCCCTTTCTAGCACAGTCATTAGGTTAGTACGCACAGTGGAAATTTCCTTCTTAATCTCAGATAACTTAATAATGTCTCTTTCTATAAGAATACTAACCCATTCTCTAGAGCATAAAAAAGCAGCTTTTTCCCATCTTTGTTTAAATTTTTTTTCTTCGGAAAAAGTCAAATCAAAAGGTTGTGTAGGAAATTTAATTGCCCTCAGACCACGGGGCACAATATCCAAGTCTAAATATCTTTGAAGACTTGTATAATTGTAATAAACAGTTATTTCTTTGTTCATTAAAGTATTAAGTTTAGAAATCATTGTCTTTACCTCCACCGGAAATTCAGGAGTACGTTTCCCAATATTAGCAAATGGATTATTCTGCCGCTTACTACGGGTCTCAGCTAAAACACGCTCCCAAATAGGGACAGCGGAGTCTTCTTCATTCGGATACCTGTCTCTCTCCATACTAGTGTTAAGGAAACCATCCATCGTACATTGAGAAGAATTAGCACCTTCTTCTCTAAAAATTCTCGGTACATTCTGAGCTGGATCACTGGCCATCAGTATTGAAACACCAACACCACGAACACAGGAACTGCTGTTCAGCACAAATACAAAGCTTTAATCTACACATTTGTTCATCTAAATATTTCATATCTACCTGTACTAAAATGTGTAGATTAAAGCTTTTAAGAAAGGAAACAATGTTTATTTTGAAATTTGATGCATTAACTCCAAAGGGTTTAAATGCAGAATGTTGCTGGAAATGTGTTATATGAATTAATGGATGTCACTTTAAAATTTGTTTCAAATATTTTAATTGTTTAATTGATAATTGTTTTATTGATGGAGCTGGGACTATATAAGGTTTTGGATAAAGCTTTGTATTACTCCTTGATGGCTTATTGTGGCCAAGGCGCTAGAGAAATAAATTTGCTTATCTGGCTTTCGCTGTGTGGTTTTCTTGTATTTGTGCTGAACAGCAGTTCCTGTGTTCCTGGTGTTGATGTCCAGATACTTGTCAGATATACTGCTGCCATGCCTCCCTTAGCAGTCATGTATGACATACAGAGCAGTGGGATGCTGTACAGATGTATGTCAATATCTAGTGGGTAGTATGTGGCCATGGCACCTCTGTACCAGAAGTTATTATGTGTCAGGAGAGACAGGGGTGTGTGAATCTATAACCTATGGGGGCAAATGTATACCAGTCATTACATGTTATACCCATCTACAAGGCTGTTAACATCCACATTGTCAGGCTTGGTCCACATGTCTTGCACTAAGGGGTTCTGTGTACACTGCTAGACTGTCCAGAGTGTTTCAGTATGTCCACATATATTGGCCAATATCTCTGCTGTAGTCCACAGGAGCATTACGTGCTAGCCGCGGTACTGTACTATGATGTCCTTAGGATGTCTGTCAGTAGCCAATGGTGCATATGTTAAAAGGTTAAAAGCAGATGTGACCTCTCACACACACACTATGTCTGTGAAGACAATCCCTATTACAGTAGCAATACTCTACAAATATACCTGCTATACACACCTGGCATCCCCTTGCACTACAAAGTTGGGACTATAGGGGCAGAGGTAGGGCTACACTCCATGTTCAGGACATATGGTGAAAATATATGTATATATAATTATCCAGATATCTATATAGATATATTCACATATACATATCGACATATATAGATAGCTATGTACATGTAGATATATATATATATATATACACATATCAACACCCAGATATATACATATATACATACAGAGCAATATATGTCTACACATATACAGATAGGGATACATATGCACATATACGTATGGATATCTACATATATATTGACAGTAGTAGGCATATCAGAATAGATATGTATGCACATATAGTTATAGATATCTACATATATACCAACATAACTAGGCATATCTGTACACATAGGATGTGCATACATATATAGCTATATAGACATATATCTATATATACATATACGTATAGCTTTATATACATATATCTAGATATACATACATGTATATATATATATATATATATATATATATATATATATATATATATATATATATAGATATAGATATATATGTACATATGAAGAGATGTACACATGGCCATATATATGTTGCACTATACAGATGTGTATACAGACATATGTAGAGTATACATGTGTGTGTACATGTAGACATATATAGACCTATTATATGTATACAACCATATTCCTGTCATGTGTAAACTCACAGTTGTGTATACCCTCCCAGATGTATCGCACTGTATGTATCTGCTATGTGCACATTATGATAAAACAACATATGTGATGCAACAGTCATATTAATAACAAGGACTACACAATTCAGGAACTAAAGGCAATTGGTCAAGATTACTCAATATGTGTACTGACAGCTATATTGGTAAAACAGCAGCTGTCTTCATAGTGGTTATGCCATAGTGGTTAAGTGCTGTGACTTCAGTGTACAGGGTCCTGGGTTGAAGACCTGCAAGGGCTGTTCATTTTGTTGCTGGGAAGAACAAGGGCTGTTGGATACAGAGTGGTTAAGGCAGTTTGGCGCAGCTTTAAGTGTGTTTGCGTGGGTTTGCGTGAAGCTAAGGAGTGCTGAGCTATGGGTAAATGTACGTGTGCTTACACAGTGTAGACTTTGCTTACCAGTGCACAAATCAGCTCAGCTGTTATATTGCAGTAATGTTGAGACTTGCTAAGCATGGCTTAGCCCTGATAACCAGGTCACACCATCCACTCTGTTAATCTGTAATAAGTGTATGTAATGCCATGTATAATACATGTGCCTATGTGCTGTCATTACTGTAGCAAGATGTGTGAGTGTCATGTGTGGGAAACAAACATATATGAAGCCTGTACAGCACTGTTATCCATGTAAATGTGTTACATACAAGTGTAGTAGCCCAGGGTGCATGCTGTCACACTGGCATGTAGTGCATCATGGCAGTACTACTGTTGACCGTGCTAACCCAGGCAAGACCAGAATGCTAGATGTAGTACTGACAACAGGCACACCTGTGGGCATAGCTGGACACTGAGATGTCCCTGTTATATCCCTGGTGTGTGAGGTGTGTCACAGTATATACCCCTTACTGGGTAATGATCCATCATGTGGAATGTAACTGTAGACTACTGTCTGTACAGTACATGTTAGTGACGGCTTCCGACATGTAATTATGGCATACATATTGTTGTCAGATGTCTATCTGTCAACACACTCATGTTACTGCATAGCTACTTGCCAAGCTGATGACTGTCAATCCCTGTACAGATGTGCAGATGGCAGGTATCCATCTGGGATATGTACAGGCAACTTAAGCTTGATTGCCACTGACATGTCTGCCCAGCTGTGTAAGAACTGGCACATATAGGAGATGTCAGCCTGTATCCACCACATGCCACAGGTACCTCCACTTCACTACCACAGTCAACAGAACATGCTTGAGTACAGGTCTCCATCACAGACACTAACCATGTGTTGTAATGCACATTGCATACATGTCAACTTGATCACCTCAGTGACCATGTGCAGGAGGCAGCTTGAGGACTGGTTGATGCATGTCATTCTCACCCTGAGGGTCACCACAGTAGTGTCTGTCGATAGATTTCCTGCTGCCACCTGGCAGGTGGCAGGATACCACTGTACACACAACCCCTACACAACCCATCTCCCCTCGGACAATAGCTAGGTACACAGCTATGACCACCTGCAGCAAAGCACCCCTGTACTGACATATGTGTACATGTGCATGACTGAGTATAGCAGTGTCTGTCTGTTAGCACACCTGTACTTGGAAATTCCAAGAGAGCCTTCACAACCAATGCAACACCCATTGGCATAGTCACTTGAGGCTGCTGTTGTATTGGACATTACATGTAGCCTGTTAACCCCCCCCCCATACTGGCTACACAAGCCTTGCAGTACCAACACAACAGTGTTTTACAAATGGATTGATAGGCATGGGATACCCTTTGTGTTCTGGTATGTGTGTGTGTGTGTAGTTGTGCATGTATGTATATCTGTGGGTACAGCATTCCAAGGCCACATACTCCTATTACAATACCCATTGTCACACAGTAGTAAAGATAGTGATGTTGCTGCCCTTAGGTAAGGCATGACATTGCAACACCCTACTACGTGTGTGGCATGTACATTAGATGCATATCCTGTAGTACAACTGTTGGGGTATACTATGGGTTGTATCACAGTCATGGCCAATGTGTGATGGTGGGTATGCCAGAGTGTCATCATGGGTTTCAGGGAGTGCAATATCCACTGGGGGATGTGGGTGCTGTGTACACTGTCATTACACCAAGGTACACACGGTATATACAAATAACAGGTCTACTTCACCTTGTCAAAGGCAGAAAATATCAAAGCTGATATTGTTGGCACCAAAATGTCAAAAGCGAAAGTCATTGTGCGTGTAAACGGAAATCTCCGTAAGGGGAGATTCCATTTACTGCAATATAGTGCAAGCTTGTAGTTGGTATATTTAAGTAGCGGGGGTGTGGGGGGTGCAGGAGGGCTTGCCCCCTTGCATAGAGCAATTTGTGTTATGTTTGGGTGTTTTTTTTTCTGTGTTCAATGTTCGGGGGTTTCGACATTTTCGTGTCGATTATTACACTGTCGATAGTTTGAGTTTTCGACAGCGTAATATAAATGCCAAATAACAAATGCAAACCAGCACCAAAAACAAGACTGTTTGCATAAAATCCAGGTTTATTGTAGCAAGACAGGTAAGCACTTTTACACATTAAATGTGCTTCTTCAGACAACAAAGCAGTAAAATCAGGCATAATATATAATTCATTCATTTACTATGATAAAATAACTAACCTATAAAAGCACTATGTCAATAAATCAATAAAACATTCGCACTCATTTAAAGAGGCCTCTGGCATTCAATGCTGGGTTAATAGAGGCCCTTTCATTAATACCAGGAACCTGTCTGCCTGCATAATAATAATCCATGACAGTTCCCTTTCTTCAGTAAAATTTCTAAAGTCACCACCCCGAGTATTAGGAGTCACCATCTCAATTACCCTAAAACCAAATATATGCTCTCATCCACATTCAACATAATGCTTGGCAAGGACATTGTGTACATCACATTTATTTATACTGTTAACATGCTCCCTCATTCTTTCCAGCAAAGACCTGTTGGTCTTGCCTATGTAGAAACAATCACATGCTCTACACTTGGCTAAGAAAACCAGATTTCTGCTTCTACAATCAACATTGACATCAAAACAAAACCTCTTATTAGTAGATGGATGAACAAAATCCACATACGGATCTATAAATGTGCAAAAATTGCATCTCAAGCAGCAACACATCTGAGGTCTGCTCACTGATTCTCCCTTCTCCTGTGTGGAATTTTTATAACACAACTGTCTCTTCAGAGACTTTTGTTTTTAAAACTAAACCTAAGGTATTCACCTACAATAGAGTGAATATCTTGGTCTAAATGTAAAATAGACCAATTCTTCTTAATAACTCCTATAATGTCACTGACATCACTAGTATAATAAAGGGACATAGCTAGTGTCTCCTTCTTCATGGGGGTGCATCCAATCTCATTAAACGAGTCCACTCTATGTGTAAAAAAGGGTCTACCCCTTCCCCTCCTATTGTCATGTGTAAAACGAACTGCGTCAGCTACCTCCTTCCTCTTATAACCCCTATCAATTAATTCCTGCTGAAAACAATTAATGTCTGCCTCATACAACGTATCTTCATTATTTAGTCTTGACAAATGCATGTATTGCCCTTTGGCAACATTCTTGAAGAGATGACCCACATGCATACTGTTACATAGTAACAGTATGTTTTTTCTACAGCTTTTTCTGTGTAAAGTAGTGGTCAAATGTCCCAGAGAATTAACAAAAACCTTTACATCTAAATAATCTATTTCTGTCACTTAAATCATAAAGGTGAATGAAAGAAATGGCACAGTATTGTTTAAATAAGAAAAAATCAAAGAGTTGTGCTTTCGTCCACCTCCAAACCAAAAAAAGGGTCATCCACAAATGTTCTATACAGTGCAATGCTCAATGAAAACCCAGAGTTAAAAATTTGTTTTTCCTCCCATGCAGACATAACAATGTTGGTGTAGCTATTGGCACAACTAGTGCCCATAGCTACGGCAATCGTCTGCAAGAAAAGATGTTTATTGAACATAAAAATGTTATTTTCTAAGACCATTTCTAAAAATAGACATATAAGGTCAATAGTTATCACATCATAACCACTTTTAGTTGTTAAAAATTCCTTGTAGAGGACCCTTTTTATATCTTATTTAAACAATACTGTGCCATTTCTTTTGTTCACCTTTACGATTTCAGTGACAGAAATAGATTATTTAGATGTAAAGGTTTTTGTTAATTCTCTGGGACATTTGACCATTACTTTACATAGAAAAAGCTGCAGAAAGAACACACTGTTACAACGTAACTGTATGCATGCAGGTCATGTCTTCAGGAATGTTGCCAAAGGGCAATGTATGAATTTGTCAAGACTTAATAATGAAGATACGTTGTATGAGGCAGACATTAATTGTTTTCAATAGGAATTAATTAATAGGGGTTATAAGAGGAATGAGGTAGGTGATGCAGTTCGTTTTATACATGAAAATATTAGGGGAAGGGGTAGACCCTTTTTTAAACATAGAGTAGACTCATTTAATGAGACTGGAAGCACCCCCACGAAGAAGGAGACACTATCTGTGTCTCTTTATTATACTAGTGATGTCAGTGACATTATAGGAATTATTAAGAACAATTGGTCTATTTTACATTTAGACCAAGATATTCACTCTATTGTAGGTGAATACTTTAGGTTTAGTTTTAAAAAGTCTCTGAAGAGACAGTTGTGTTACAAAAATTCCACACATGAGAAGGGAGAATCAGTGAGTATACCTTGGATGCATTGCTGCTCGAGATGCAATTTTTGCACGTTTATAGATCCGTATGTGGATTTTGTTCACCCATCTACTAATAAGAGGTTTTGTTTTAATGTCACTGATTGTACAAGCAGCATTCTAGGTTACTTAGCCAAATGTAAAGCATGTGATGGTTTCTACATAAGCAAGACCAACAGGTCTTTGCTGGAAAGAATGAGAGAGCATGTTAACATTACAAATAAAGGTGATGTACACAATGCCCTTGCCAAGCATTATGTTGAATGTGGACGAGAGCATATATTTGGTTTTAGGGTAATTGAGATGGTGACTCCTAATACTCGGGGTAGTGACGTTAGAAATTTTACTGAGGAAAGGAACTCTCATGGATTATTATTATGCAGGCAAACAGGTTTCCTGGCATTAATGAAAGGGCCTCTATTAAGCCGGCGTTGAAAGCCAGAGGCCTCTTTAAATGAGTGAGAATGTTTTATTGATTAATTGAAATAGTGCTTTTATAGGTTAATTATTTTACCATAGTAAATGAATGTATTATATAATGTGCCTGATTTTACTGCTTTGTTATCTGAAGAAGCACATTTAATGTGTGAAAGCGCTTACCTGTCTTGCTACAATAAACCTGGATTTTTATGCAGTCATCTTTTGGTGCTGGTTTACCTTTATTATTTGTATTTTCTGGCTAATTAGCACAATTTATTCCAGTGGGTCCATTTGTTTGCTACTATTTACATCCGGTATATGTCCCATTTACCGCATTATGGTTACCTCTGTCACCATCAACCATACAGGTAACTGATACCACATTCCTAGCCAGTTATGCATGTGCTGTGTGCAGTCTACCTGTAAGACACTGGACACATGGTCAAGTTAGCAGCGATAGGCCCTGGTATCTCGGATGTGTATATGGCTGTTATGTGTCTGTTAATGTGTATATGACGGTATGTCACACTACGTATTGTCCATACAGACCCATTACATCCCCCATTAGCATACTGTACATGCCTGTGGATGTTCTGCATGTAACATGTAACCTGGGACACACCTCACCCTAAACACTGTGTGGTGTGTGTAATGTAAGCCACACACTTCAGTATTACTACATAGATAGGCAGGGGTCTAGTCCCAGTGTTGCCAAATAACAGTGTGCATGTTTGTGTATGGGTCTACATCAGGTTGCAGGGTATACATGCCTCAGCAGGTCACCTGTCCATGTGGCTCATGCAATAACCATTTTAGTAACCTGTGACGTGTTCAACTGTACCCCAGGTATGTCACAGCCATGGTGTCACCACAGCATCATACCCCATTGTGGAATATGACTGCAGACCATCCTCGTGCTGACACATGTACACCTACAACACAAATGGATAACATTATAGGGACCGCAATCAGCCAGTGTTACTAACAGCTATAATGCATCATTGCTGGATGGCTACACTACCTGCCATTTATGCATCACACTTTACTCCTTACAACATGTTACACTGCAGTACTGTGGTACACTGTAGTACAGTCACTGTGTGCATCAGAACCATATTAGCCTGTCTCTGCATTGATGGCACAGATGACAGGGATGTGGTACAGGTATCATAATATGCACAGGGCATCCTTGTGGTGACACATGTAAACCTACAACACAAATGGATAACAATATAGAGACCACAACCAACCAGTGTTACTAAAAGCTATAAGGTATCATTGCTGGATGGCTACACTACCTGCCATTTATGCATTACTCTTTCCTTACATGTTACACTGCAATACTGTGTTACACTGTAGTATAGTCATCATGTGCATCAGAACCATGTTAGCCTGTCCCAGCATTGGTGGTATGGATGATAGGGATGTGGCACAGGTATCATCATATGCACAGGGCATCCTTGTTCTGACACATGTACACCTACAACACAAATGGATAACAATATAGAGACCACAACCAACCAGTGTTACTAACAGCTAGAAGGCATCAATGCTGGATGGTTACACTACCTGCTATTTATCCATTACACTTTACTCCTTACATGTTACACTGCAGTACTGTGTTACACTGTAGTACAGTCACCATGAGCATCAGAACAATGTTAGCTTGCCCCTGCATTGATGGCATAGATGACAGGGATGTGGCACAGGTATCATCATATGCTGGTTGTGGTGATGTGGTGTGTGTGTAGGTATGGGGTTACCCTAGATGTGTTTGCATAGTGTGTGGGAATGCATGCACACAGTTCTGTCAGGTGGCTGCCCTACACAGGTGTTTATGGACAGCTGCAAACCATACCTGGCAGGGTGTGTATTTCACTGCCTCCAGCCATGGATATGTGAACTGTGCCTGCCAGGGATTCCATGGGCATGTCCATGTACAGGCCTTGATGTGCCACTCTCACCTGATGATGACAAATGTCAGCTGGTACCAGGTCCCTCCTGGGATTTCCCAGGGCCACATGCTCATGGCCTGCTGTGGTGTGGTGTGGACAGCACCCCCCCTGCAGTGCCGGGGCTCATACTGCCACTATGGGAGCCCCTTGGAGTCCTAGCACATCCACGTTGACTACCAGCTGTTGGCGTTGCTGGCCTACATCCACGCAGCTGTTGCTGCACTCCCACCACACATTCAAGCATGGACAGACCACGGTCAATGAGGGCCATCATCTCACCAGACCATCTATCCATGAACTCAGTTAATCCACGGATGGCACCAGCCAGTTCACGGGCATTGTCAGTTGCAGATGTGAAAGCAGCCCTCTGCAGCCTCAAGCCATGTCTGTGGTAATGTTCTATACATGCCTGCACTGCCATGACAGCCTGAAACATGTGCCTGCTGGTACCAGCTATGTCACCTCTGCCAGGGACATGATGTCCAGAGGTCCTACCATGAGCACCCTGGGACATCTGCCTATGTGGTGCCCTGCTGGACATCCAGCTATAGCTGCTGTGACCAGACACATTAGACATGGTTACCACACTTTCCTGTGCATTGTCACCGAATACCAGCTGTCCCTCTACTATGGCCACTTAGGCACTGACACTGTGTGTGGGGTTGGGGTGGCTAAAAAGGGGATTTCGAATGCTGGTGCAGTGTCAGCCCCTGACAACCCCATCTGTGCCTCAACATTACTATCATCATCTTCATTGTCTGTATGGACACCAACATCAGATTGCATGCAGGAGGTACCCTGAGCCACCGCGCCACCTATGAGGGAAAATAATAAATGCACTTTAAAACCTGTACAGCATTGCCTAACAGTACACTCACACACACACACACACACACACACACACACACACACACACACACACACACACACACACACACACACACACACACACACACACACACACACACACACACACACACACACACACACACACACACACACGCACACACGCACACATGCACACAAACAGACACACACACACACACCTCCATAATACCTACCTGTCCATGGCTTTACAGGCAGTCCCACGTATATGTCCATGTGGTACCCCATCCTGCATCACACTTGTTAACATACACACATTGATACCACTCATTAAGATATCAGTCCTCTAAATGCCTACACAAGCAGTCACAACACAAGGCCTGTTGCTACTTTACCTGCCTGACCTGTGTGTAGTGGTTTTACATGGTCTCACTGCTATCATTTAGCATGCACCCTCTGTATGCCCGGACATGATGACCGTGGCCAGTATATGTGTAGGCTACTATGTTCTATCCATAATATCACGCACTGGTGTGTCATGTGTATGTAATGCTCAGTACATGCCAGATATGTTGCTCCTTCAGCCTATCATGTGACAACTGTAATATTTGGATACACTCCCTGCTGTTGACTAGTACTTCCCCAAGGCATCTGGAGGTTCATAGGTTCATAAGTAGGACCGAGGCTATTGGCCCTAGGGCCTATATAAGCCTAGCCAAATGGTACCTTGGCTTTTGCCAGCCAGGAAAATTATTTTTCTGTGTCCCTGTAGAGCAGAGCCACAGAAGTGAACCCGAGGTGAATTTTTCATCCAATCATCAAGATTTTTCTTGAAGAGTGCTAATGAGGAGCTTTGCTTGATACAGATAGGCAGTTTGTTCCAGAGTATTGGAAGTCTCTGGGACAGAAATCTATCCCTCCAGCATGTTCTGTTTATTGTGGTGACAAGGTTTAGATCTCTAGAGCATGTAGCTCAGAGGGATTGGGATTTCTTTAAGTGGAGCATGTCCAACAGCTCTGGGTTTGACATAGCTTTGTATGTTAGGCAGAGATCGCCTCTGAGTAGGCGATATGCGATGGAGTAAAGCTGGATTTATTTTGAGACGGTCTGTGTAGGGCATCTGTCTGAGGCTGGTAATCCTTTTTGTGAGGTATGTCTGCAGCTTTTCCAGTTGTAGATGTCTTGTGAGGTACATACCAAAGGGGCATTGTGCTCTATAATGGGTCTAATATGTGATGATTAGAGGGGAAAAATGACCTCTTTTTTCCTGGATTAGAAACTTTTTGTGATGAGGTGTGCCACTTAGAATGATTTCCTGACTACTGTGGTGATGTGATTATCAAAGGAGAGACTACTGTCTATCTGTGTCCCAAGGTCTCTTATCACACTTTCAGTGTTAAGTAGACTACCGCCTATGTGGAAGTTCATGGGTACAGAGTTTTTACCAAAAGGGATGACAATGCACTTTTTGGCATTGAGCTTGAGGCCATGGCTTTGACATCAGGCATCTGTCTCAGTGAGGCCCTTTTGTATGATGTCCACATCGTTAGGAGTTTTGATTATGGCTCCTAGTTTCCAGTCATCTGTGAACTTTGTTAGCCAAAGACCTTCTGTTTTAGCATGTACTTCAGAGAAGTAGATATCAAACAGGAGAGAACCCAGGACTGGACCCTGTGGTACTCCACTAGTCACTGGTCTGAAGTTGGATTTAGAGTCTGCTTCTTTCACAGTGTGGGTTCTGTCAGTAAGCCAATTGGCAACCCATCTTGTGACATAGGGATTTATACCTAGTTTAGTGAGTTTATCTATAATTCCAGAGTGGGAGATGGTGTTGAAAGCATTGGCAAGATCTAGATAGGTTGTGTGAACCACCTTACCTCATCTACGGCTTTGGTGACCGCTTCAAGAAGTCTATCCAGTTTGGGAGACATGATCTGCCTTTTACAAACCCGAACTGGGTAGGGTCCAGAGTTTGGAGATTACCAATGTCATTATTTATAAGTTCCATGATGATACGTTCCATAACCTTGCAGACCAGGCTCGTCAGGCTAATGGGGTGGTAGTTCCCAGGGTCCATCATGGCTCCCCCTTTGTGGAGTGGAAACCCCATTGCTGTGTGCTATTCAGTGGGCACAATGCCTGAGGTGACGCTATGATTGAACATTGTACTTACCTGGGGTGCCAGTTCATTCTGTAGTTCATGTAGAATGCAGCCTGGGATGTTGTCAGGTCCCATGGATGCTGTGTTCTTGGCTTTGGAGAGTGTGTTTTTTACCTGTGCAGCTGTGATTACAGGAAATTTGCATTCTTCCAGTATAGAGATGGGCCCTTTAGGGAGTGAGAGAGGGGTAAAGTTAGCACTGAACCTATCTTCCAGGATGTTGGAAATATCAGTTGGTTCTGTATATTTAGTGTCATTGTGCTGTAACTCAGAGCAGATCTGAGTTGCCATTGAGATTCTTGACATAGCTATAGAATGCTTTGTGGTTGTCTTTAGAATCAGTGGCGATTTTGTTTTCATAACTAGCTTTGGAGGATTTTATGAGGGAACTCAGCTTCTTACTGAGGCTGACCAGGGAGTTCCTCCAATCATGTGATTTTACTCTTTTTTGCAACAGTTTCTTTCTACTGTTGTAGAGTTTGTTTACGGCAGGGGACCACCAAATTGGCTTCCTTTTTTTGGAAGATAGCATCTTGGCTCTGTTAGAGATTGCACAATCTATGCACTCGTGTAAGTGCTTATAAAGTGCATTTGTATAGGATTCAGCAGTTGTACCTCTATTGTCCATCAGAATGGGTGTCGTGAAGTTTGCCACTTCTGTCTTAAGAAATGTGAAGTTGGCTTTGGAGAAATTTTTTTACGGGGATTTCCCTAATGGGGGGTGGGATGTAGATGTCTAGGGTGATTAGATTGTGCTCAGATCTGACCAACAAGGAATTGACCTCTGGTGTGAAACACCGGTTGCTCATGTTGGTAATGACCAGGTCTAGGATATTGCTGCCCCTGGTGGGGGGTATGGATAAGTTGATCCTAGACATTGGAATTTATGAATTGTAGAAAATGTCGAGCACAAGAGTTGGTACATGAGTAGTTTTCCCAGTTAATGGTGGATTAGTTGAAATCGCCCATTATTAGGGTGTTAGGTTGTACCCTAATATTTTCCAGTGTATCAAGAAATGAGGAGTGGGAATCCTGGGGCATGGTGGGGGATCTCTAGCAAGCTGAAATTTGGATTGCAGTCTTGCCCAGAGTTATTTGCACTTGGATAATCTCAGATGTATTATGCTGAGCAGCTAGATTGGAGGTGTGAATATCCTTCATCAATATGGACATGCCTCCACCTTTAGTGTTTTGGTCCAGGTTAGGTGGCTGAAAGGTGTGATATGAATTATAGCCTGGTAATGCAGGGGTGCTCTCTGGAGCATTGAACCAGGTCTCTGTCACTGCACAGATGTCAATGTTCCCCATTTTAAGAAGTGCCACAACTGATTGCATTTTGTGGTTTAGACTTCTAGCATTGAGTAGCATTACCCTCAGATTTTGCTTGCTTGTACCTGTTATGATGGTGAATTTGTCATTTGAACCTTGCCTAAAATAGGCACTATAGGGGTGGCAAGAGCCTTAGCCAGTATCCAGAATCCCAAGGGCGACAGGTGCAGGCCATCTCTGGCAAAGCATCGTGGTTTGTCGATCATATCATCCCAGGCAGACAGATACTGGATCCCCTTAGAATGACACCAGAAGCTTAGCCAATTGTTGGTCAATCATTTTGTCCCTGTACTGTGATATCATTCTGGGTGATGGCAGGATGCTACTCAGGACTAGGGTCATACCTGCATGGGCTAAAAGATCGGACAGCTACTCCATGTTCCTTTTCATGTAGTCCAGGGAGATACATCTCAGGTCATTCACACCAACATGGACAATGACAGAGTCATATTTGTACTTGTTGTGGAATAACCTGAGTGCATGCGTTATGTGGCGGATCCTGGCACCCAACAGGCAGGTGACAGCAACTTTCTCCTTGTTTAGCCTGGTGAGTGGAACATCAGTGTGCCTGACTATAGAGTCACCTAGAGTGCTGAGTATGTTGTTATACCTTATGGGCTGTGGTTGAGTGGCACACTGAGTTTGTGGGCTATGTGTCATTTGGGTTGTGTTGGCAGTGGAGGTTGCTTGCGTTTCTGCTTTGGAGGACCCTGTTGCTTGGGTAGATTTTTATTGAGAGCCTCCATGAATGTAGGTGTGTGTTTTGTGTTTCTATGTGTATGTTTTGGTGGTGTAGGTTTTGTGGGACTATGTGATGAGTGTGGTGTGGTGTGGTGCAATTGTTTACCTTCTCCTCTTGACTGTCTAGTCCAGTCTTGGGTGAAGAGAGCTTTGCTTCCAGTTTGGCTATATAAGTGCATCTCTCACAGGTTGTAGTGTTGGGTGGTAGGGGGAGAGCATTGTCTGTGTACATGAGGCAATTGCTGCAGTACCCCAAGATGCCCAGATTCACCAGGTAGATAGGAGAAAACACAGGTAGCAGTCCCGGATACAGCAAATATGTATCTGGACTAGGCGACTTACAGGAAAGGCAGGAAACAAGCTTAGAAATGTATTTAGTTATTTATTTATTTAGTTATTTATTGTAAAGTGGAAAGGGGAAAGGAGGAGCAAAAACTAAGTGGGTTGGCCTTCTCAAATGTTCTCCCTGGAATAGGTAAAATGAGGTAATGACACTAGACTGGGAGGAGTGTCCCAGATCAAATTTACAGTAGGGGTGGGCAACTGCAAAGCCACCAAGTATAAAAACAGGATACCAATGGGGGGAGGGTGGGAAACAAAAATCAGAACAAAAAAAAACAAACCAGATGCTTAAAAATTGTAGAAAATTTCTATTTAATACCTCACACATTGTGACATTAGCTAGAAAAGTATATTTCGACAAAGGAGCAAGGAGACTCTAGACAATGCTTTTAACTACAAAAAAGTTATATGATACACTCATTGGCAGGAAATCATAACAAACAAAACCAACCAGATGCTTAACAATTGTAGAAAATTTCTAGTTAATACCTCACACACAGTGAAACTAGCTAGAAAAGTATATGCAGACAATAAAAGTGCTATAAATAACTTGTAAAAATAAACATGCAATAGTGCTGCAAACGTGGGTTGTAGGTGACCTCTCTGCTGAATGCGATATTAAGGGTGTACCTGGTGTCTACCTACCCTCTGGATGCCTGTTCCATGCTACAGACCATATATGTTATCAGCTGTCTTGTGATTACACATGACAGGTATTCCTGGTGTGTAATGTGGCAGTCCATGTACATGTACTGCATGATCCCAGAGGGAGGTACTGCTGTATGAACACCCCACTATCACATATATGTGCATGTATGGTCAGTCACACAAACACACACACATGCACACAACCATCCTACATGCATCAACCTCCCTCCACTTCACCAGAGTGACCCTACAGACAAACTGACTTCCCACCAGGACACACGCACACACATACAGGTGAGGTTGCACAATGAAAGCAAACGCAGTCCTCCTATAACCCATCTGTCAACATGCATAACATATGGTACCCAACAGCATGCAGTGCAGCTATAGTCAATCCATGCTGGCAACAGTATACATGTGTGTGATGCATGTGCTGTGTCACTAGGTGAAGCCCCTTCCCCTGGATACCACTACGCCCATGAACACGATATTTCTGTGCACCTGGTCTGACCCTGCCATGTACTGTGCACCACACTTCAAAGGTGTATGGCCCATTGCTGAATGTGTACTAATGTATTGGTTATATCAACTTTAATGCTCACAGCCCCTATGTTTTCCAGCAACATATACCTGGTATGATATGTTGATAGATGTCATTTGTGAATGCCTGATGTCTAATGCACAGCTCTCAACATCAGCGGACCATGTATGACCAATCCAATACTCTTACATTGATGACCATCAGAGCATTCCATGGCTATGGGAGGTGTACACACTTTTATTGATTTGACACACCCATCTTTGATCTGCCATGGGACCACAACATGGCATATCTTAGCAGTACACAAACCTGATATGTGACATATGTCCTGTACTTTCACATGCAGTGTGTACAGATTGTGTTAGGTGTGCGGCTGCTGACAGTGATGCATGCACACCATGTTGTAGGCATATGTGTGCACACCCTTATCATAACAGTTTATCGCACCTCTAGTTGTGTGTACTACAGCAGTCACTACTCCTGGCAGGGGTATACCAGCATGGGCCATCTGCATTTGCCAGTGTATGTTCAGTCTGCCCTACATATGTCCCCCTATTCTGCATGATTGCAAGGTCTACTCATGTGCACATCCCATGGTGTTCACACACTGCTGTCACTATTGCTGTGTGGGTAGAGTTATGGCTGCCACAGGTCCTTATCCTGACTATGTGTAGGTAGAGCCATTCCTAGCATCCTTAGGATCCCTGCTGCAGTACACAGGTGTGTCATGCTGACACCCCCTCCTTTAGCCTTTATGCAGATGCATGACACGTATGCCCTACACATGTGTCACTTTGCAGTGTCCTATACACTGAACACCACATTACAGTCTAGACCCAGCTGATAATATGGGCTACTATAATGCCTTATGCCATATTATATCTCTGCAGCAGTTGCCATTGTCCTACAGGTATATACACTGGTATTGCACTGTATATGGGTATTGTTCCAAACATGTCCCTACTGTAGGGCATGTCTCCCACCATTATGTTACTCCCTGTGGGCACATTCTGCAATGACAGGATGTTAGTTATCATGCATGCGTCTGACATACCCTTCCAAAACCCCATCACCCCTGTGACGCAGTGCATTTCACAGCAACAACACATGCACATGTACAGCATGCATTCAGGGTAGGTGTGTTGGATGTGTGCATGGAATATGCCATTGCCATTACATGCCCGGTGTGTTGGCAAGCATCTACATAAACCATACTCACCAGCTACAGGCTGCTGCCTTTGTGGTATCCTGAAGGGACCTACATAAGAGGGTGACAGATGCTTTGTCAGTGGCCACACCTGTGGCAGTGCTACAGGGTGGGTGCAGTATTACAATACATCAACGGTACATTTCCACAATACTACCACATCTGGACATCTGTTTATCACTACAATGCAGCAACACAATATAGCTATGACATGTCAGATATGCATGATCTACCTGTACCTATGCAGATGTACATGCAACAGTAGTCTACTGATGTGCCCTCTGACCTTACCTGCACATTCTGCAGCCAGTGTGTGTGGGTGCCACCCACCTTCACAAAGGTGTCCAGCGGTTGGTGGCTGGCCGGATGGGCAGGTGCCACGAGGCTATCCAGGATCTCCTCCAAACATGTCGGGAGGGATGGATGGCATGCCCCCCCAATTGTGAGGTGATCCCCGGACTGCAGCAGCACGGCAATGGGCATTGCTAAGCAGGTCAGTACAATGATGCCGGACCTGCTCATAACTGCAGTTGTGCAGTCCGACATAATTAACCCTGTGGACTAAGTCATTCCACAGGGCGGTCCTCTCCTGCTGTTCATGGACATCCCTGACAAACAGCACTGGGTAGTGCTGAATCAGGTTTGTGATAAGCACATCATTATCAGCTGTCAGATACATAGGCAAGCATGCATGTGACATCTTGTCTGAAAGAAATAAAGATGGAAGCAGGTCTGAGAAAGTCATACAGCAAGGTTACTACAGTTCATAATACACATCTCTGTCACCCCCCCACCACCACCATATCAGCTTCAAACAAACTGTACACACAACTCACTAGGTATGGCTACAGCTTACCTACCAGTGGGACAGATATTGTATTGTACCACACTTTCTGCTATGTGATTGTAGCCATGTTCCCTGTGTGGACACTATCATTGCTGGCCTGTTACAGGCTATTCACCTGCATGTCATTGTCAGGGCCACTAGGTTTCCATATATGCCTGTGGTATGGCTGCTTTGTGATTGCTGCACATCTGACATTCTGTGTTATTCCGGATATCTATGCATGCTGTTGGGCATGTTCTGGGATTGCATAGACTAATACTACCAACATATGTTCTACAACAGTTATTGGCCAGCAGAACCACCTCTACAAATCCATATGCCCATGTTACCTGACCACATCACATGTGTGTCCCAACCTGGGACCTCCTCATGTACTGGTCCAGCAATACCACCATGTGGAACCAACCCAGGGGGTGTTGATCCCCCCCCAACTGGGGGCACACACAGACATGTTCCTGTCCCCTGAGGTCAGGTCTAGGGCCTGT
>NC_056747.1:999591905-999624405 GCF_019279795.1 Protopterus annectens | reverse complement strand
GTGTTGGGATATTGGAAACCATTGAGCCCCCTAGTGGACACAGTGTGACTGAGGTACCCACCCATGGGCAGCCACCACTGCACCTTCATAGAACCAATGCTGGCTGTGCTGGGTGCTGAGTCGCAGAGCCAGGCTGACCCTCTAATTGAGACAGACGACCGTTGAGCTGGTGTAACAGATCACCAAATTGCTGGTTGAGCTTGCTATGCACCACAGTCTGGACCTGGAAATGGGTGACGAGTTCCTGTCTACACCCACTCTCGGGGGGGGGAGGTGAGCCCCATCCCCTGAGGTCCCAGGTTGGGTCCCAGACATGCTGGTGCCCGGTGCCATGGCCAGCTGATGTGGGACAGGTGGGTCAGCTGGGACCGGCCTTCCCAAACGTGCTATAGTGTTTAGATTTTATCATCATATGTGGGTTAGTAATACTCAACACATTCCAGGGTTAGATATAACAACATGCATAGATATTCCCATTAACCCAGACACCAGATACAGAACAGTTGCATAGCAAACAGATCACATGTATATATGGGACCACAGGGTTACCTATTACGCTCTCACAGACGCAGATTGTCGAATACATTTTTGTCAAACAGTAAAGCGCAAAAAGGCAAAATAGTGAAGTGGCTGTTTATTGAATTCTTTCCCTGGGAAAGAATTTGTTTGGCCGCTTTCACTACCTTGCTTTTTCAGCACTGTAGTGCATTCTCGGAGTTGGTATATTTAAGTAGGGGGTGTGGGGGGCACAGCCTCCCACATCGGGGGGTGAGGGGGCAAAGCCCCCCACATTAAGTAATGTTTTACTGTTGTTTTTTTTTTCGGAACAGCGATTGTTTTTCATTGGAAAATAATCTCTGTTCTGATGTTTTGATGTAAGCTTTCACTTACATGGGGTCAATTATCTGTCGTTAGCTCTTCTGAGAATGAGATGTAATAATATAGACCTGGACCACAGTGGTAATAAGAACAGCATTCAGGTACATTGATGACACCATGCCATCAATGTTGGAATAATTCAATATAGTAAAAAAGAGTATGTAACTGGTATGTAATGACTCCAATGTTATTATAATGTCCAATTGTTTGATAAATATATTAATTGTTCCCATGTATGTGCTATATTTAATTATTCCAACGCATACAGATCCAAACTAGTAAAAAAGAGAACCTTGGAATACCACTGAGCAAGTTCTTTAATGAATTTGAGCACTTTCGTCAGGCGTTCACCCCTCGACTTCTTCAGAATACTTTAACAAAGTCGCACATATTTAAAATTTTTGGTGCTTGAACAAGTTCAAAGTGACGACACAAGGGGTGGTCCAGCTGAATTAGTCTTGGAATACAGAGAATTGCTCTGGCAGTTGAGGTGCTATGCAACTGACAATAATTATGGGTAGAATGAAACACTGTCTATTTCTAGTTATTTAAAACTTAAACCGGAGTTTTTTTTTCTTGACAATTATGAGGTTTGGTTTACAACCAATATGGTGTCATTTGTCAAGAGTTTTTTTCACCACTATGTGGCATTTTAACCATCTGAATAGGGGATTTGTGGGGTTTACAATAATATAAAATAAAACGGAAAATTTGAGGAACTTTTAGGTAGGAGGTTCTCCCATACAGTTGTTTAGTTTTATAGTAATTAATTTATAGACATATATTTAGGGAGTGTCTTTACAATATGTGTTCATATTATTATTTTATTGTGATGAAAATTTGTTTGATGGACCTTGTTTGTTGTACTAACTAGGCAGATTATGGGTAGTAAGGAGGAAACCACACGTTTAGTTATGTTCAGTTTGAAATATACTGAAATAACTTTTTAACCAATGTATAGACTGTTTTAACATCATGTGACTGTAATTTTTTGTATTTAACTGGCCAGGAATATGTGTGGCTTTGTTAAAGTATTCTGAAGAAGCCGAGGGGTGAACGCCTGATGAAAACGCTGAAATTCATTAAAGAACTTGCTCAGTGGTATTCAAAGGTTCTCTTTTTTACTAGTTTGGATCTGTATGAGTTGGAATAATTAAATATAGCACATACATGGGAACAATTACAATATTTATCAAACGATTGGACATTATAATAACATTGGAGTCATTACATACCGGTTGGGGTAGGTATGTTGCTTATTGTTGGAAATATGGTGGGGAGGAGAAAGATGTCAATTTACAACTAGTATATTCCTGTAGTCCACATTGGGTGGCCTCGGTGGTGCAGCAGTTAGTGTTGCCGCCTCACAGCAAGAGGTTCTCCAGTTCGATGCTGGGGTGCCTTCTATGTGTAGTCTGCATGTCCTCCCTGTGGTCGTGTGGGTTTCCTCTGGGTGCTCCGGTTTCCTCCCACATCCCAAAGACATGCTGTAGGTGGATGGGACACTCTAAATTGGCCCTAGGTGTGAGTGCGTGTGTGTGTGTGTGTGTGTGTGCCTTCTGTTGAAAGTTGGGCACCAGGCTGGCAACTTGACACCGTAAAACTCCACTGCCAATCACGAGCGGACAAGTGATCTGCTGTGGCAACCCCTAACCAGGAAAAAGCCAAAAGAAGAAGAAGATATTCCTGTAGTCCACATTACTTTACTATTCAATGCTGTTATTTGTACCTTACAAGTCTTACTATACTACCATATAGCCTTAGTTTGGACAGTGATATGGCTGTCATCATCATTATACCTGAACTGATTTTACCTGCAGTATTCACCTCTTACTTGGTATACCTGTGAAGGGAATGTTTATTAACACTAACTAACTGTTTCTACACATACTCCCAGATTCTGGGTTGATGTTGTACACATAGCTATGCAACTCTTTCTGCACAGATTCTGGCCATATATTGACCACATACAGGTGTACCAGGACATATCTAGACTATTGCCCTCTTCCACCTTTAGTGACTTGACACACACATATACATGCTTTCATACACAGTTATATTATGTAGCACAGTGTGGGTGTCAGTGATCAGTGATACTTTATTATTCAGAGAAACTGTAGCACTCACAACTCCCTACAATACCAGAGTAAACAGTACCAGTACGGGGTACAATGGTTTTTATTTCTCAGCACAGTCTTCTTATCTGACGTACCTGTGGGAGCAATATTTGTTAGCACTACCTGAATGATGCCACTCAAAGTTCCAGATTACACATTAGTATTATGCACATACATCTCACTCTGTTACTGTACACATTCTGACCACAGCTTAACAAGATGGGGGTGTAAATGGGACATACATGGTTTCTTTGTCTCATAAGGTTTGGGGGAGTTGCTAGTGTGCCACCTTTGTTCTTATAGATGTGTGTCAGTCAGTTGTATTTCCTGTTTGCTGCCTATATGTCTGGAATCATGCCATTGATTTACCAGGGGGACAGGTTGACAGGCAACAGAAATGGGCCACTCTACTGGATATTCTGGACATATCTGTATAGTTGTGGGGTATGATTTTGTATGCAGACTACTACCACTGGCAGGATTCGAACCATGGCTGTGTGTGCTTAAAACGCAACAGTTCACATCTCAGTTGCATATGCTATTCGGGTTTTGTTGTTTGCCTTTTCCCTGTTTTCTATCTATGTGTCTCTCAGTTGTACTAAATGTCCTCTGAGGATTACACCAGTCCTATACAGGCATTCTTACACATTCTATTTATGATGCATGGGGTGGGTAACAGTGCTTATTACAACAGTACTATTACGTGAATGCAAATCTAGATTACCATATGATACCAGAGTATGCACATGCAGTCCAGCAGTTAGACCTTTATTGTCAGGCTATTATGCTTTTATTTACATACATGCTATATGAGTCTTTTCCTGCCATCTTCTCCAGTGTATGCAGTACTTGCCTTAAACAATTTCAGGTTTTATACAGACAATTAATTTACTAATACTTTTAGATTTATTTCCTATAACAGTACATGCAAGAGTATTACTTACCTGCCTCACATTGCAACCTGTCCAGGTGACTGCCATGGGCCTCCTGGTTCGCAGCCTGCTGTGGAGGACATAAGAAGAATATTTAGCCATACCTATCCATGATATACATGAGCTGGCAATTATTACACACTTGTGGGGTGATACTTACATGCAGCTAGGACATCCCCTGCCATTCTAGTCTCTTGGATCCACTGCTCTGCACTGCTTATGCCATTTCAGGTCGGCATAGTGATGCCTGACCTGCTCACCAGTTTGGGGTATGCCAGTGGCACTGGTGAGGTCACGGGCAAGATGGTCCGAGGCACCCACCTTATACTGGAGCCCTGGTACTGGCCCTGCAGCAGTCTCTGTTCATGGTCTTTGAAAAGGAGTCCTGCCATCACTCTGGACTCATGGATGCACCAGCACTGTGCCAGAAAGCACACACCCTCTCCCCTTCCTGACATAGTGCCTGCAAGGGAAGCTATAACCAGTTATGAGATGTATTCCCTCCTCTTGGGTTTAAGTAGGGCTGATTTCCTGCACTTTTTTGTGATTGGCCGGTTTTGAAAAGGCTAAGCTATGGGCAAACCTGCTTACCTAAGGTTGGCATTGTTTAAAGGGATATAACACTGGGCACATTGAGCTGGCCTAGACATTGCTTACACTTCCTAAGCTGGCTTGTGCAATGCTTAGCATTGCTTGCATTTGACTTTGCATTATATTTCCTTTTTGGCATTAATTTATTATTCATTACATCTTATATGTATGCCTGGTATCCATGATTTATGTGTAGGTACACTGTATGGGGCCCTTGTGTTTTATTGTGGACTTCAATACTCTATTACAATTACACCTGACTTCTGGGCTTACTGCTGTACTCCAGTTTACATATTTATGTTATGTAGTGGGTTATGGAACATATGTCTGTATACGGATTCCTTTCTCAGGTTCAGTTTGATTTTACTATAGTGAAGACATGTTTGCTGATACCTCATTCTTTTGTACTGCTGTGATGGCTTGGTGGTTAACTACTGTGCTGATAGGGTCCTGGATTCAAGACCTGCAAGGCTGTTTTTTTACTGATGGGCAGAACAAGGGCCATTGGATACAGAGTGATTAAGGCACTTTTGAGCATTTGTAAGTGGGTTTGTGCAGGTTTGCATGAGAGTATGCAATGCTAACCTCCAGGTACATATGCTTACAGAGAGTTAGCTTCAAAATTGCTTAACCTGTGTGCTCATTGCTTACCCCCACACAAATGGACTTAAACTCGCTTACTAGTGCTTAAATATGCTTACTACTGCTTATTGGTGCTTAAACCTGCTTACTAGTGCTTTATTCATTATGACACTGACACCTCACATGTGCATTTACTGCAGTACTCCAGTTCACAAATATATGTTATTTAGTGGAGTATGCAACAAAAATATTGGTCATAATGTGCTTTTCCATGGAAAATGGCATGTGTTGTAGTGCGACTCGAACTGGGAATGCCTGCTCGCAAGACTAATGCTCTGCTCACTACACTATTGCTATGCTGCTTCATTTGCATATATCTTCATTGTTATCCTCTTCAGCCATTTAAGCTGCATTAACCATAGCTAAGCAATGGGCACACACGCATATGATTTTTTAAAAAATAAAGAAATACAGGTTTGTTCATTTTATTTGTATGTAGGTGTGTCTGAGGTGAGTTCAAATTGTTTTATCATGGTGTGGATGGGTGGAGAAATGGCATAGGAGTTATTCTGAAGGAACAGTATGCAAAGAGTGTTTTGGAGGTGAAAAGAGTGTCAGATAGAGTAGTGATGTTTATGAAGCTGGAAATAAAATCACATGAATAAATATAAATATAAAAATATATGTGTAAACCTCACAAATAATACATACTTCCTTCTGAGTGCTAGCCCCTGACTCCCTCTAGTGTCATTATTGTAAATCACAAGATAAAACCAAAACACCATTTAAATAAAGTATCTACAAACTGCGTATTATACTGAAATGTAATATTAAATTGTAAAATTGAATTAATCACTAAAGTTTGGCTGATCTTAATTTTAAGACTGGTGCTATTGAAATCATATCATCACTAGCACTCAGAAGGAAATATGTATTATTTGTGAGGTTTACACATATATATTTTCACATATATTTTTTCATTTATATTTATTCATGTGATTTTATTTATTTATTTAGTTATTTATTCAGTGATAGGGATATTATATAATTTTATCATGGTCTCTTAAGAGTATACTACTATATTCTAGTTTATTATGGAGTATCAACAACATAGACCATAATGTTCTTAATTGTTCTGCTTAACAAGATATTGCACCTGATTGGTCTAAATGTTCCCAACTAACATATAAAAGCTAAGTTGATTGTTTTATATGTTATCTGACGAAGTTGATGACGAAAACGACTTGGACATTGTGTACGTTAATTTGTTTTCTGTGGAACAGTTAAACCTCGTGTCTTTGCTCATATTGTGGAATTTTAGTCAATAAAGTCTGTTTGCCTTCTGTTGGGTCCACGGTGCTTGACTGTAGGTTATTTGTAAAGAGGCAGTGAAAGCAGCATTGTTTTACCTAGCTCATAATGCACAACGAGAAGGAAAATCAACTTTACTGTGAGCCCTAAGACAATTTACTTTGCTTTTATAAAAAAAAAAAAATGTGAATTATGTATTAATACACGTGGGGAATAAAAAACATTTTCTGATTACAACTGACAGTTTGCTTTGCACTTTCTGCTGGGAAGCAAAAAACATCATTTTAAAATGATTCTGTAATGCAACATTAGGCATTTTTGTGTTGAATGAAAAGACACCACACACTTTGCCAGCAAGAAAGAAAATGGCTAAGATTTTGAGATCAGATTCATGCTAGAAGGCACTCTTCCTCATTAATGTTCCTGATAAATGCCCTAACTGCATTAAATTAACTAGAACTACTTACTGCAGTGCCCATCACAGTTGTATTTTTTCATGCTGGAATTTCTATCTAAAGTTGTATTAATTTGCCTATTGTCTATTAGGTGGTGTTGAATGAAGTAAGATTGTGCTTATGCATGCATGTAAGCTAGAACACAACTAGCAATAAAACATTCATCATCAGATGGTGTCAAGTGCTGCAAAATGAATGTTGTATCCCGTCTCTACTTGACTTGGAAGTAGGCTGCTGGACCTTTTTTCTCAGTTTTTAATGGTAGCTTTTGTTTTTTTACCTGACCAAGTTAGATAGGCTACTCACAGAGGGCGCTGTCAGACAATTAAGGACCTGTAACACTAAATGCTGTGACATCAAAGATGGTTTTGTCTATCTCATGTTCCTCTGCCAAATGAGAGAAAGTAAAGGACTACTTAAAGTGCACCTTTGGTAAATCTTCATTTTTTTAGTGAAGTGATTAAAGACCATTGAATTTCAGCAGATGAAAACACTAGGTTAGAAACTCATTATTGCTTATAGCAACCAAGAAGATCACCAAAGGAAAATGACTGTGTTGGTATCCTTTGACACTCCATTGGTTAAAGAGATATTTTTGGAATTAAAAATAGACATGTTGATGCACCTACCCTAAAACATTTAAAAAAGGTGGGCCTCTGAATTCAAAAATGAATTCTGTATATTCTTGTTTTGGTAAATTAGTAAATTACAGATTATTTATTTTAACATTTGTATTGCATGTCAGCTGCATTGTTATGTGCTGTCATTAGCATAGGATGCTGGAGGAAGATCAGCTGAGTAGCTATAATGACCATAGATATTTTAAGAAAATTTTTTATTATTATAATATGATGTTTATGGGTTGCATGTTAGCATAAAATACTACATTTTAAGTATTTATCTTTGCAGATGAACATTTTCTTGACAGGACTATAACAAATGTCTAACAGCTGTTATTTTAGTTGCTGCATGTTGCATGATGTCCTTGTATGTGAATTTGTTGATGAGCTGATGCTGTTTCTTCTTACTATATTTTAATCAACAGTAGTTTATCTACAAATAACATAATCAGTTAACAGTTCAGACCCACCTACCCAAACAAATCATACCATTTCCACAGTTATTGGAAAATCTGCATGCCATTATTAAATAACAGCATATTTCTTCTCTTTTCTCAACTTATTAGGTATAGACATATGCCTGTCTTCTGTATTTCTGAATTATTTTTTATTTATTTCACCTGTTGCTGACCTCATGTTCCACCATTGCTAGCTCCCTGTAGTCCCATCCTCTGTAGTGCCTACACCATGGTAGGGTCCCAGTGTGACTGACACCAGGAGGGTATCCCTTCCGGTAGATGTCTGGCAAATGGAGAGTCCAACTGCATGTGCAGGGTTTTAAGCTTGCACTAGAGAGTGCGACAGGCCAGGTGTGATGTCAGACTGTTGTTCAGTGACAGATTAGGCAGGTATTATCTAGGTGTCACTTACATCATGGATAAGCAGTGTGTTAATCTTGCTTACGCTATAAACAGAATATATTACTGCCTCAAACATAAAACGAACAAGCAGTATCATAGTCTTACTTTTAAACAGAGAGGCAGTATGCTAGTAGTAATTAAACTATCCAGAGGTAGTATACTGATCTCACTTGTTTGCTGAGCAGTAGTCCTAGCCATAAATATACAATGACAAACATTGGTTTAATTTCTTTTATGTTACAGACAGTTAGTGTACTCTACTTATGTATGGCTTAGTCGGGGAGTATCCTAGTTTCTCCCTCTTTTTCTCATATGCCTTATAGTGATAATATATCAGTTTCACCTGTGCATAGACAGGACTCACCTGTACCACAGCTAGGGAACATCCTAGTTTTACCTGTGCCATAGGTTGTGTTATTGTTAAAATAATATCACTTCAGAAATAGATGAGAGGTACACTAGCCTTGCTTGTGCCATAGACAGGGAGGCATGGAAGCATTTCTTCTACCTTAAATGTGCCATCTCATTGTGTCATGCACTATACAGGTGATTTCATGATATTTCTTGTTTGTGCTATAGTGTCCTCATTTAGTCTATGTTATCGACATGCAATATCTAGTCTCATTTATACCACACAGAGGTGGTATTATAACCTATGCCACAAGGCACCTGGTACTCTAGGCTTGGCTGTGCAACTGAGAGCAATTTGTTTGTAATGAATATGTTTGTTGACTACATAAGATAACACGTCCAAAAAAGCTTTTTAACCATTTACCATACTGGCTTCTTAACAACGCTTTGAGTACTAGTATATGGATCATATATTTTTGGGTTCTTTAACTACTGTGAAACCTCTTAGCAAATGCTGATGAAGTTGATAACATGCAGCTTGTGTCTTTCTCATTATTTCAGCATCATGAACATGTCAAATGTTATGGAGTATTAGAAATGATGTGTTATAAATCCCACAAAGTCATTTCATTTTTTGCTGAGAAGAGATGTCTCTGCAGCCAGCAAATAACCTGTTACTGGAAACTGTCTTGTGTGAGACCTGGAAGCCGGAAGTCCAGAAATCTGAATTCTTGCAGGAATAACCAAGAAAGCTAAAAAGACAGAGTACACTATGATGCTGCTTGGCCCAAAAGATGAAGCCATTAAGTTTATAATACTTGGAATTCAGAAAGGAGAAGAGAGAGTATAGCTGTGATGAGAGAAAAGTCTTGGGGTCACTCTGATCTGAAGGAAGAGTCCATCTATTTGCTATTTGTCCTTTATAAGGGTATATAGAGGCCCAGATGAAGCAAAATGTTTTTAGTACTGAATTGAACAGCTGAGAAAAAGAACAATTGCAAAAGACACATATTTAACTTTAAGTAAAGCAGTATGTGTGTACAGAGTTAAAGAAATAACATCATTTTCATTTAAAGTAATTTAATGAAGAACTAAAAAATGTGTAAAGCTGCATGGGAAATAGAAAAGAAGGAACGGAGCATAAGCAGAAAGAAAATAAGATATGGTCATACAATGACAAGCATGAAAGTGATGAGGCAGAAACTGGCATGGTCATTAGTCTATTGCATTTGTTACTGGAAGGTGTGAAGGCTATGGGCTCTACCCCTACAATAGTTATTTAGGTTTATATTTCAGTTCAGGTACTATAATGCAAAACAAAGTATATGCTGCATTTCTGAGGTGCCATTCTTCAGATGAAATAAGCCAATTTAATTTCTCCAAATATTTTGGGTTTCTAATAATGTGACAGGAATGGACCCCATTCCAAAGTCAAGGTATGATTTGAGTTCATGAAATTAGTGCTGCTTCTGTCTTTGAAGTTAGCCATAAGTGCTCTTCTCAGCACCACCAGTCTATCCAGAATTGCCTCCTTCTGCAGTTTGTATGATGTTGCTTGTATTGGAGAGCATATTTAATTATGTTTATAAATAATTTGAATTACTCCTGCTCCTTCTACTACTATTGCAACTGTCTGGATATCTTTATTTCATATTGATCTAATTTCTTTTTTTTCAATAATAAATCTTTATTGTTTTATTATTTTCAATACAAATTAAAACAAATACAAAATTAAAAATAAATACCAACTAAAGTATCTAACAATCACACCATAACATATATACAATATTTACATGAATGCTTCCAACTGTGACACTAGTTTATACAAAAAGATATAAAAAATAATTGAGAATGATTCAATTAATAGACAATTTGTTGTTACAAAGTTCCCATAAAATGTGTAGATAACTCAGAATACATTTAGTTTCATAGTATTACGCCAATATAATATTAAGCACTTGTTCCCATATTTTCGGATTATTGATATTTTTATTATGATCATGTAGAAGTAATTTGTGGGCTAATATATGTCTCATTGCTAGAATCTTAAAGTTATCCCATGAAGTTTGGGATGGGTTTAACCAATTAGTAGCTATATATAGTTTAATTAATAAGAAGATATTAATAAATATGGTGCTTTGTGATCTAGAAAGTTCTTTTGGAGGGATATGTAAAATCATGAATTTCCATGAACGTGTTGCACTTTGATAACCCATCTTTTGAAGTTGTATCTTTAAAGAGTTCCAAAGTTTATAAATGCATTTGCAGCTCCAGAACATATGAAGAAGATCGGCAGGTTGGTCTTTACAGTATGGACAATTTGGAGAATTTTTTTAATTGAATTTATTCAGGCTAAGGCATGTATAATAGGCATTATTTAATATCATAAGCTGAGTATACATCAACTTTTGAAGAGAGATAGATTTTGTTGTTAAGTCAATTGCTTTTAATATTCAATTTTCTTCTGTCAATGGGATTTTATCTTTCCAATATTTAGACAAAAGAACTTTATCCTGAAATGTAAACTCTTTTATTAATTTATTTGCAACAGTTATAAATTTAACATCTTGCTGAAGAGCTTGACACAAGTTTGAGCATTTTCTTAGATCCTCGTCTCTGGGTTTGAAAATCTTAAAGTAACTTATAGAGAGTTCCTTAATTTGTCTTAATATAACTAGATAATTTTTAGGTAAATTCAATTCTTGTCTTATTTGATTAGCTGAAAATTTGAGAAATGGGTAAATGTCAATTAAAGTTAAATTAACTATTAATGGGACATTTTTAAGATCTATTAATTGATTCTTTAGTCTCAAGTTAGGGTTCCTATGAAAGGGTTGAAAGACCATCATATGCTGAGTAAGATCTAATGATTGGAATAAATTTTGCATTGATGTTATATATAATTTAATGTGATCCATTATCACATATAATTTCAACTTGTCTTCTCCTAGAAAGGGTAGTGCTTTAGGATTAATATTCAGATTCAGGATATGTTTATAGTTCAAAATTACCCATGTTGGTGACCACTTAGTGCTACATACATCATAACTGGCAATTCTTAAGAGTCTGTTAGAGTATATTATTAAATAGTAGGTTTCAAAATTTGGTAAGTCCAATCCCCCTCTATTTTTTAGGGTCATTAATTTATCATATGATATCCTGTTTTTTCTTGGCTCCCAAATGAATTTAGCCGACTCTTTATGAATTTGTTTAAAAAATTTCTTAGAAATTACCACTTGAGCAGATCTAAAAATATATAATAATCTGGGTAATATATTCATTTTAATAATTGAAACTTTCGCTAATACTGGTAATCTTAAATTATTCCATCTCCTAAAATCAGATATTATTTGATCCAAAACCATTTTAATATTAATAGTATAAAAATCTTTATCATCTGTGGAGAAAACGATACCCAAGTATTTAATATTATCTTTAACCATTACCTGTCTCACCAATAGTAAAAGCGAAAAAGGTTTGGGGTTTCTTAAAGGGAATATATTCATTTTTTTAAGATTAATTTTGCAGTTAGATACTTATGCAACATCATCTACTGCTTTTAATAGTTTTTTAGTGTCTGAAATTGGAGTTGTACAATATATATTGAGATCATCTGCAAACGCCGCCATTGATATTTTTGTTCCATAAAGTATTGGAGCATTATGGTATACATTCTGTTTAATATATAAGAATAAGGGTTCTAGATATATATTGAATAGTAAAGGGGACAAAGGACAGCCCTGCCGGATTCTATTTTTATCTGTATTCTTTTAGAGAAATTTTTATTTATGTATAAAGTTGTATAAGGATTACTATATAAAATTTTTAACATTCGAACAAATTCTTGGGATATATTAAATATGGTAAAATATCAAATAAAAAACTTATATTAACCCTATCAAAAGCCTTCTGTGCATCAATTATAAGCGCATAAATATTTAGATTTTTCTGTTTAGCATAAGCAATCAATGTATGAAGTGTTAGTGTATTGTCACTAGTTTGTCTAGTAGTTATAAAACCAGCTTGTTCATTAGATATTATTTGATTCATTATTTTTTTTAATCTACTAGCTAAAATAGAGGTCAAGATTTTCATATCTACATTTATTAATGATATTGGTCTATAATTGTCTGGATTTTGGGCATCAGAATTAACTTTAGGTATGAGAATAGTTTTTGAGGCATTAAAATGAGGATCGTTGATTGTATTATTAATTATATAGTTAAATACACGCAAGAGTATTTTACCAAAAATATCATCAAAAGCTTTATAAAATTCCACCGTCAAACCATCAGGACCCGGTGATTTATGTGATTTCATGTGTTTAATTATATATATTAATTCTTCATCAGATATAGGTTTAATCAGATCCTTTTGAACATTATCTATTTTCAGAAAACTAATTGTTTGTAAGAATTCTTTACTGGTCCTATGTAAGGATACATCCTTTTGATCACCATATATACTAAAATATATCTGTTCAAAAATATTAATAATATCTTTAGTTTTAGAATAACTTGTATTCTTAAATTGTATTTCCGAAATTTGTACTGCTAATCTCAATTGATTAATGATTCTAGCTAATGCCCTTGATGGTGTTTGAATATGGTTGGCATACCTTGCTAACATCCTATGTTCATGAAATGTCAGTCTATTATTTTAAATTAAGAAGAGATCTTTTTGGCATTTAAGTAATTCCATCTCTGTTTGGGTATTATAATTCTGAATCAATTCTTGGTCAAGTGTTTTTATTTTAGCTTCCAATTTCTGAATATCTCTAGTTTGCATTTTTTTATAATATGAAGCTTTTTGCAAAAAGATCCCTCTTACTTGCGCTTTAACTGTCACCCATTCAATATCCAGTGTATGTTGTTGTTTCTCTAATCTAGCCAATAGGTCATTAAGGGAATCTGTAATTTCATATATTATTTCCTCTTTATTTAACAAATTTGGGTTAAGAGACCAATTATAACCTCTTTTTCGCAAGCTATCTCTAGGCTCTTTAGTAAAACTTAATCAGATTTTTGACTGGTCTGATAGATAACGAGCATGTATAGAGACTAAAGGTTCAAAATTAATCATTGTTCCTGAAATCAAAAAGAAATCTATTCTGGACCACATTTTGTGACATGTTGAATAAAAAGTAAAATTATTTGTATTACCCTGGTTATTTAAATATTTAAAAGGGTCATATAGTTGAAAATCTTCCTTTATATCACTTATTGCTATTACTGCTTGTTTGTTAAATGCTCTTTGTGGACAAGATCTATCCAACTTCGGATTTTGATAAGAGTTCCAATCCCCTCCAATAATTATATAATATTTATCATACTGGTTCAAAATCGGATAAAGTGATGCTATGAAAAGTTGTTGATTATTACAAGGTACATATACGTTTAAAAGTAAAATAGGTTTATCAAAAAGAGTGGAAGAAAGAATAACATAACACCATCTTCCTTCTTTATCTATTTTGGAGTCTAAAATATTCTCTTGATATTGATTTTTAATAACTATAGCTACCCCAGCACTATTAGTTTTACCTTCTGAGGCTACAATTTCTCTAATCCATTTCCTTTTCTTAATATCAGCCCATTGATCGTTAGTTAAATGCATTTCTTGAAGTAGTATAAACAATGCCTTAGCCTGCAATAACAGATGAAACAACAACTTCCTCTTCT
This sequence comes from Protopterus annectens, assembly GCF_019279795.1. NCBI lineage: Eukaryota > Metazoa > Chordata > Ceratodontiformes > Protopteridae > Protopterus > Protopterus annectens. The sequence goes on along the minus strand of NC_056747.1, from coordinate 999,610,029 downwards.
TTAAGTTCTGGAGCCCTTTTATGTACCATGAGTCTATTTCCCACATTTCAATGAGTTATTTTATATAATAGGCATTTAAAAGGGAAAACATAAGATAAAATCAAAATGATTTTAAAGACATATGTAGTTTGGAAGCATTCTTGACATCCCATTTTATACCAGTGCCTACCCACTCTACCCCCAGACCAGGACATATATAGGTGTTGTATAACGCAAAAACTAAAAGGGTCAATAACATAAACATATGTAAAATCTTCAGGTTATAACAACTCAACAACATCCCATAGATAGAACCTATATAAACTAATTTTACTTCTACAAAGCCTAATCTAAAAATTCTCTACCAAACACTACTGTTCATCTACGTCTCTTTTGTTAATTGTTATTTAAGTAAATCAAGTTGAAGATATAACATTAACGTGTAAAAAGCTTTCAATCGTTTTGATTAGCTAGCTATATATAAACAATATAAATCAAATATGGTATTCTACAAATGTCATTCAGTAAAATGAGAATCCAATATATGGACAACATTGTTTTCTATTATTTATGCATCAAATAAAGAGAGAAGAAGAAAGAAGAAGAAAAAAAACCCTATTCATGCTATATTGTAGCCCTATATAAATACAGGTACAAACATAGATACAGCAAATAATTAACTTTCCTAATGGTTATGTTAAATCCTTCATTATTTATATACTTCAGGTCAGCCCTATCTCCTAATATTATAAAATGATGTCTAACTAGTGTAGTGTAAAGCTATGTCACATTTAACTAATAATATATGAATTTTATTATATGTTATACTTATATAGAATGTTAATTGTAGTTCCTATATATGTGTCCCTCACTAATATTAAGAAACTCAATATGCCCTTTCAGATTAGTTCTGAAGTAGTAAAACAATATTTGTTTATTTAAAAAAAAAAAAAAAAAAAAATATTCCCTGTTCCCCATTTATCTATTATATACTACAAAACTTTTGCTATTATATAAAATGTAAGTGTAATAAAATGTTCCTATGTGCTTAAATTACTGTACGACATCTCCTTTTTATATTAATCATATTTTACAGAACTTAAAACAATTCACTTTGGATTTCCAAGCCTGGAAACCATACAGAACGCTCGCCATGGGGGACTGTTAATGCAGCCGGACTTCCGGAAGCGCCACAGTAAAATCCGCACCCTCAGCAGCATCCAAGTCATTTCCTGTGTCCTCGTCGGTGTATAGACTTTGTGAAAGTCATAAAACTTTGGAAAACAGTCGCAGATACCTAGGATCAACAAAACGATGTCCTTATCTAATCTAAAAGAGGCCTAAACCACTGAGCATGTCAGTCTCAATGGAAAGCCAGATCAAGTCTACGAAGCATTTAAGCACTTAAAAACCTTCAAAAAGACAGTTTTTGCCTCATTTTTAATTGAAACAGAATATGTAGATGCATCCATTGTAAATATTAACATATTAGGATATTTCATTTGAAATTTTATATGTTTATCAATAAGAAACTTACAATATGGAGATAATGACTGTCTAGCTTGTCTGACTTGTAAAGGCAAATCCTGGGCCAGAGAAATTCTATTATTATTCCACATGATATATCCTCCACTTTTTTTGGCTGTTATAAGAATTTTGCTGACATCTTGGTAATTAAGTATTTTAACATACACAGGTCTTGGGGTATTCGAAGCTTGTGATTCCCTCAGAGCTCTATGCACCCTTTCTATGATTATTTGTTTTATCATGTCAGAGTCATTAAGAAGCACTATAAGTATTTGTATTATAGATGGAATTAAGTCATTATACTGTACGGATTCTAGAATTCCTCTAATAATTATATTGTTTCTCCTGGATCTTGATTCTAGATCAGTAAGCTTAGTTTGAATAGCAAGAATGTCCAAATCATGTGTATCTGATTTTTTTGCAAGTAGCATTAATTTGTCTTCATTTTCTGATATCCGAGCTTCAGTCTTGTCCATTCTTTCAAGAATTTGAGTACAGGAGATTCCAAAAGTTTGTATCTGCGTAGTTAGTTCTTTCAGAACTTCTTGAATGGGTGACAAAGCAATCTTGATGTCTTCCATGTTTAACATTTGATCAGATTTAGTTTTAGTCCCTGGATTTTGTTGTTCATGTTGTTTTATGATTTTTTGTCTTTTGGAAATTATATCTTTCTCCGGTGACTGTAGTTCTGAAAGTTTTGTTTTGGTAGTAGTTGTGTCCATATTTTTTTCCTCTTTCGACATTTTATCTCAGTAGAGAAACTTAAAGTGTACAGAGCACACGTTTTTTTTGTTTGATTCTCTCTCTCTCCAGAGCCAGCCAATCTACTATAATCCTGTTAAAAATCACCTTTTCCTTCGTTTTTTTCTCTTCTTGAAGGATAGTTAAGTGAAGTTGTAGTTATTCTTACGAAGATTTATTGTTAGAAAGTTCTTGGTATCACTTCAGGGTTTAGATTTCCTCAGATTATATGAAGAGCTGTAGTTTAGCAGTGTTCACAGAATGGTAGCCATCTTTGAATCCCCATATTGATCTAATTTCTGATTGCAATTCCTGGCATTTTATGACTTTGTTTCTCTTAATACGAGTCACTATAATAGCTGGGTGTAGCAGTTTCAGTGATTAATTAATTTATTTATTTATTAATTAATTTATTTATTTATTTATTTACATTTGTTGACCGGGAGTGTCCAACTGGACGTAGGTCCATTTTCAGCGGAGGCCCAGGGAGAAAAGCTCCACAGTTAAAATAAACAGACAGTAGTTACATTGGATTACATAGCGATTAACAATTTAACATAGCAATTAATTACAAACATATTTGTATGTGGGTGGCACAGTGGTGCAGCGGTTAACATTGTTGCCTCACAGCAAGAGGTTCTCCAGTTCGATTCCCAGATGGGGTGCCTTCTGTGTGGAGTTTGCATGTTCTCCCTGTGTTCGCGTGGGTTTCCTCCGGGTACTCCGGTTTCCTCCCACATTCCAAAGACATGCATCTGGAGCATTTCTCCCCGGGCCTCCACTGAAAACAGGCTCTGTGGAACCTAGTCGGACAATCCCGGTCAACAAATGTTAAATAAAATAAATAAATAATTAAATAAAATATTTACAGATGAAGAACATAGTACATCAGTAGACAACTAGAATCTTTATCTGTGAAGTACATAACAGACATTAACAAATGTTACAATATGAAGTTCCTGCTGTATAATAAGTACTAGGCTTATGAGCATCTGAGCTTGCTGTAATCAAGGTAGTTAGTGGGGTGGAAAGAAAAGTAGTGGTTGGATGGGGTGGGTGACATTAGAGTGGGAGTTGCAAGGTCATAGCCATCATGTTTTTAGGTGCACTTTTACTAAAGTTTTGAAGTGGGTGCATGATGGTACAGAGGTAATTGTGGGTGGGAGGGAGTTCCATAATTTGGCTATGGTGCAAAAGAATAGTGATTCACCAGAAGAGTTATTGGCTTTAGTGATCTGCAAGTGATTTTTGTTGCTGGATCTTAGAGGTCTGGTGGTGCGATAGGGTTGGAGTAGATTCTGGAGGGATGGGACATTTAATGGATGGTTTACTAGTTTGTGGGCGAGTGATAGTTGATACCACTGAAGGAGGTGAGGGAGTTCAAGCCAGCTCAGTTCAGCAAGTGAGAGACAGTGGTGACTATGGTAGGATGCCCCTGTGGTGAATCTGGCGATTTTGTTGTAGCAGGTCTCTAGCTTGGTTAGATTGCATTGCCTTAGGCTGGTATATATTAGAGAGGCATAAAGTAGGGTGGAGATAAGGTGGGATTTTGCTATTGAAATCTTTGCTGCTTTGGTGAGACGTTGCTTATTTCTGTATAATGCTCCTAGTTTTTTGTGGACTTTTTTTATGGTCATGGATATGTGGATGCCAAATTTTAGTGTATTGTCTTTTTCCACTACTAGCAATTTGGTGTGTTCAGTTGGGTATATAGTGGTGTTGTCTTTTGCTGTGATGTTAAAGTGAAAGTTGTTTTGAGTATGTTTGGTGGGTTGGAAGATGAGTAGTTTAGTTTGGTTTGGGTTGAGTATTAATTGGACATTGGATAACCAAGTTTCAACAGAGGAAAAGGCTTCCTGTGTGACTTTTTGCAGTTTGGGTAGGGACTGGGCTGAGCAGATGATGGTTGAGTCATCTGCGTATTGTATGAGTGTGCCATGTTTGGTAGCAGAAGCTAGATTATTGGTGAAAACAGAGAAGAGTAGTGGTCCAAGGATGGATCCTTGGGGAATCCCTATGGAGACAGGTAGTTGGGGAGATAATGCTACTTTTGTCTTTTTTCTTGGACTACTATATCTGGTTTCCTTGCATATATTTTCTTAATTGTTTTTACTGGGTAATGCCATGTGATTTGAACAACATCATTACCTACAATGTTTTGTGGTTCGTATTTCCAATGCTTCTCAGCTCCCTGTTCATTGTAGTATTTGCACAACCTCACGTGCAACAGTCTTCTCACATTATTGCACCTTTTAGTGTATGGACCATCAACCATTACTGTCTTACAACTAGCAATATGATATATAACTATTTCCAGTTCTGTTTTACAGAACCTGCATTTTTCTGTTACTTCCACCTTTTTATAGCCTTTATAAACCAATGTGTACATAGCCCAAGGTCATGGGATGCCACTATTAGCCTTTCATCCTTTGGTTTAAATTCACCTGTCCTTAGCTGTTCCTGTGTCAAATCTTAGTCAACGTGTTTGATCCAGGGTTTTTTATACTTGGTACTATATTTAGGAGCTTTCCATTTTTTCTTTGCTTTTCTTCCTCTTCTTCTTTTCTTTATATTCTTTCTTTTGTTTTGATAGTTTCAGTTGCTGTCTGATTGCTATCAACTTCTGTTTGGATTTCTATTCCCACTGCCCTTCAAAAATCTTCTGCTAAACTAAACAGGGTCTATATTATAACATCGAAGTTCAAAAACTTTGAATGTTATAATATCGAACCCTTTAGTGTGAAAGCTGTGAATAGCGAAGACTCGGAACATCGGAATTTTACCTAGGGTAAGATTTCGATGGTCCGTGGCTTTGCTATTTACAGCAGTGTGGTGCAATGGTTACAGACAGGGTTTAGGGAAGTGGACGAACGGAGGTTACAGATTAGGTTCAGATATGTGTGGTGCGATGGTTATGGACCGGGTTAAGGTAAGTGAGCGAACGGACTTGGTTAAGGTAAGTGTGCGGTAGTTAGGGACTTTAGGGTTAGGGCGCGGGTGAGGTGAGTACGTAGTAGTGACAGACTTTAGGGTTAGGGGCGGGTTAAGTGAGTTAGGGTTAGGATGCGGGTCAGGTAAATGTGCGATTGGGTGGACATGAGGGTTAGGGTGGGGTACATGAGTTAGGGTTAGGGAGCGGGTAAGGTGAGTGTGTGATAGTTAGGGACCTTAGGGTTAGGGTTGGGTTAAGGTAAGTGGTTAGCTAGTGGTGTATATCTGGTTTAGTGTAGGTTTTCATGAAGTGTATGTGTGTGGATTATTTATTTGGTGTGCTTGATTTTGTCGGAACAGCAAATTTTTTCACTGGGAAAAAAATCGCTATTTTGACTGTTCGGTTTTCTGGTGTTTCGACTGAATGGGGTCAATATTATAACATTTAATGTTTTTAGACTTCAATGTTATAATATAGACCCAACTAAACAATGATGTCATCTTAGATTTATTCTGCTTATGCTATAGAACCTGTCTGCATATGCTGATGTGACTCAGAAGGAAGTAAGATAGCATGCAGCCTTAATCAAAAGGAAAAGTCACTTTTGTTTTATTAAAAGTAAAATAATTATATCATACAACATCAGAAATAATTAATTTCAACCCCTGTGATCTAATCACAGTTCTGTCATTTTCCTCATGAATGACTGAGATATAATCATTCATAACTTACCAGACAACTGCCTGCACTAATAATTAAATTAAAAAAAAAAACTTTTGAGTGTGCAAACCACCCTGCAAGACCTGAACCCCTTAGATCCCTTACATATGCATATTACCCCAACTGTCACATTGCACTGGAGAAAGAAGAAACTCCTCATTGCAACCCAGAGTGATCTTGCACAAACAGATATTATACCATGACCCCCCCAAAACGTGCACGCTGATTGGCCAGCGTGCCCGTTGTAAATCGAGTTATACTAATGGAAAAAGGTCCGGTCGCCCGGACTTTTTTCCATTAGTATAACTAGGTTTTTTAAAACACTGTCTCGCTATGTTAAATGGGTTTAACATAGTGAGACAGCTTTAAAATAAGCAACGGAGATCTCCGTTGCTTATTTTAAAGCTGTCTCGCTAATTTAAACCCATTTAACATAGCGAGACAGTGTTTGTGTTAACGGAGAGCAAGGTCTCCATTGCTTTTTATGTTTCGCTATGTTAAACTCATTTAACATAGCGAAACATAAAAAGCAACGGAGATCTTGCTTTCTCCGTTGCTTTTGCCCACAGCTCTGATGTACTGCTCAGGCGCGCAGTACATCAGAACTGCCGCGGATGCCAGACATCTGCGCAAGGGCAGCAAACAGGCATTATACTATGCCATTATTTAAGAAAAGTAATAGTTTCTTTTCTTAAATAATGTCATGGTATAATAGCAATAACCCACTTCTCGGTGTGGGTAATGCTAAATTTACCCATGGTTGGCTTTGTTTGGTCCCTCGGGCTTTGCCCTCGGGACCAAACCACACCAACCATGGGTAAATTTAGCATTACCCACACCCAGGCGTGGGTTATTGCTATATTCTGCAATAACTGCATTGCACTGTACATTACAAAAAGTGTAAGTTTGAGCAGATGTGACTGGGCTGTTAGAATCCAATCAAATGGAATGGCCATTGCTCACTAGTAGGGAAGTCTAACAATCACATCTCATATATATATATATATATATATATATATATATATATATATATATATATATACACACACACACACACACACACACACACACACACACACACACACACACACACACACACACACACACACACACACACACACACACGCGCAATATCTTTGTTTTATACCTATTCACCCACTGCTGTGTATACCAGACCATGTTATTTTTGTCAGTTGTTGTGATTTCTTTCCTACTCCAACCCAGGGATTCAATAAACTCTGTGCAGGCTTCACATGAAGCTTACACAGGGTTTATGTGTTAGGGTGAGACATTCAAGTTTGTCTACAAGAAAACCTGCTCCGCAAGATCACGCAGGCAGACACAATGAATACCAGGGATGAAAATGCTGCAATAACAGCAGTGATACCACAGTAAACAAAAGTGTACTGAGTGCATTGCACAGTGAAAAAAAATTATTTCCAGAATGAAATAATGGAAGGGGAGGGTGAAAAACAAGAGCAACTACAAGGAAAGGTACTCTGGGCAGGGAAAGTGCGTTGATGAAAATGTGCACAGACATGAATGATAGGAATGAATAAAGAGGAAGACAGCATCGTAAATATGGAAATGTCCCCAACCTAGGATATGTTAATGCATGTGCACTTCCAAGACAAGTCTGTAGCATAACATTATGTACATTTGTAGATAGTACACCTCCTGTGTGAGAATATTATGATATAAGCACACATGATAGTATATATGTGACGTCACATAATGGAGGTGAATGTCTGTGATATAAACATCACTGATGTGCTCATTGGAGAGGACTCTTAGCAAGGACGGTATATACAATAGGGGGTATGTGCATACCCTGAAGATCCACTAAATAACTTGTTTGAATATGAATGACATGTCACCATAGTTCTCAACCAATCAGGGACACAAACCAACAGACTCTGTCCTGGACAAATGTAAACAGAAACAAGCAAAACCATGGATACTTTTAAAAATATTACAACCATTAATCTGCAATGAAAGAACCATTGTAAGGTATGATACATGTTCTATAGTATCAGATGGATATGACTGCAACAATTGTGAGTATTTTATAAGGGGAATTCAACACCCCTTTCACAAAAGTAATGACTATTTGGAGGGATTAAGAGGGACAGTATTAAACTTGGAGTTAAAATCAGGGGCAATCCTGGTGAGTTGAGAAGTCTGCATTGCACATAAGCCACAATCCCCTCTGCAAGAGTCAAAAACATGCCATTGATGTTGTCACTGTGCTGTGTATTTACTGGTGCAACACAAATATATCACACATGCATCTAGTAGAACACCTTGAAGAAAAGTTTGCAACGTCAAATTCTAATGGGTATGCCTCCCAGAGAATAGTTTTGTATGGCCTACCAGATGTGTGAGAGCTCACTGTGCCAGATGTGATACATCCTTGCCTAATGTAAGTATTGGTCAAACAGATAACAACACATACAAACACTGCACTGTTATGAGTGGATTCCCTACACACACACCTGGATATTGCATGCATTTGCCACATGTGATGTCAATGGATATTGTCTGAAGCATCTCCATCTGATGTGTGAATTAAGAAGTGATCCATGATAATGAATGGTACAGCAGTGTGTGAGATTGATGACAGTGCATTAATAATCCCCTTAGAAGTTTGGATTAAAATGATTCTGATGTGGCAGCTATGGATATGTGGGAAGAGAATAAAGAAAAAGTACAAAAACTGAGAAAATTGGAAGCTTTGTTATATGGATATGGATAGTAAGATACAAGCAGTCAAGATGTTGTTGGTCCCTTTAGTCTTATACACAGGTCATGCATATTTTTATCAACCAGAGGATTTGTTGTGGATGTCAATTATAAAGATATGAAGGACTTTATCTGGGAGGGGAAGATGGCAAGAGTCAAGTTGGATAAGCTGGTTCTTCAAGTAGATCAGGGCAGATTGGATTACCCAATTTGAAGTTTTATTTCAGAGCTACAGTTAAGGTTTTTATACATAGCACAAGCCAAAAACTATAATTCAAAGTGGAAAGGGATGATGGTGAAATGGGGAGGGGGGGCTCAAGAAACAAGGAGGGACTTGGATTTTGGATGCAGGCCTTTAAGGAGAATAACCGTAATCCTACAGAATATTATAGCATGAAGTAGCAGAAAGCATTCTAAGACCTAAGCCAACACAGGAATGGAGAAAGGAGAATGTGATGGTAGGAATGACTGCAATTAGGGATATAGACAATAGGCAAGGGGGGCTGGAATTTATTAGAGAAAACTGGCAAAGGAACCGATGTATTGTGAGTAAATAACTAGAGAGGGAAAAGTAATAGAATGGGAAGACGCCAAGAATTTATTTGGACTGCAGGTTAGAGATTGCTTTCCCTATCAAGGAGTGATATCAGAGGCAAACAGAAAGAACGATTGGGGTTTTAAATGAAAGACCAGCACTAGTACAGTTTTTAGTAAAATCTACAACAGACGCTGCCATTCAAAAGTGAATAATTAGTACGGCATATAAAATATTGCATGATAATGAATATATCATTTAGAAAGGATTGGGAACCAAGACTGGATAAGCAATTCACAAAGAAACAATGTGAAGATATATGCACGTCTCTACTTATCTAGCCATACAAGATAAATTACACACCACTTAATTCTATTGCCTCCGCATAGGCCTAGTTTTAGTAGTATCAGAGTGCATTTTATACAGGATGACATCATCATTGTATGCTGAAAAAAAGATGTTGGCATGAATGTTTGACATAGCTGTGGACTCACATGTAGGTGTAAAATTGTCTCCCGAATGATAGGTGAAGGAAGAGAGAGACACACTCACACCAGGTGACTGCTGTGAGACTAGAACCTCTACCTCTCTATTGCACACTACTTAACACTAGTGCTACCTCAAAAGTCTGACTTTGACAGTCGCAGAGTGCACTTTATAGAGGATGACATAATCACTGTTTGTTGAGAAGAAGATGTTGGGAGAGCTGTATGAAATTGCTGTAGAGTCATGCAGCAGTGGAAAAGTATCTATTGACTGCTATTAGAGTGAGGGTAGCAGGATGAGGGCTCATGTAATTGAAACATTTAACCCCTAACTTTGGGTGTATATCAGAACCTGTAGCGCCTGTATTTTCTTGTGAAACCTCATGTGATCGCTTAGACTGCCCCATATGTTTCCTTATATCCATGTGGAGTGCCAAGTAGTCTTTTCCTATACAGTGGCAACCTGATAGCTAGATAGAGGTCTCCTGTCTCCCCTTCTCCTAAGAAATTTTAAACTTCTAGTATGAAATCCAAATCCTCACGTCCTCCGACATTGTAGTAATTTGTTCTCTGAACAAAAGATATGCAAGCAATTTGAATGAGGTTCCTTGTACCCACTCACATCTATGAAAATAAGCATTGATTTCTGCAAAAAATTTTGTTATACTGTCATCTGCATTACAGAAATTATCTTAAAGCATGTAACAAAGCATTTTTTTAATTCTAGCATGGTTTAAACAATCAAAATGACTAAGTTTAGAAACTACATGTATTGTTTTACTTACAAGTAAAAGAGTAACAAACTAAAAAAATAATAAACTCATGTACTTCCCTTGCTAAACTTCATGCTGCTTATACACTCTTTCAAACATTTATATAAAGCTAGGAAAATCATCCCTGCCTTTATACTGCTGGAACTGAGATCATGAGCAACTTCACGCGGTGGCCCTGCTGTTTATAAAATCACAGGAAGACAACAGTAATAACTATGTATATATATATATATATATATATATATATATATATATATATATATATATATATATATATATATATATATATATATATATATATATATATATATATATATATATATATATATATATATATATATAAATATATATATATTTATATATATATATATATATATATATAGAGAGAGAGAGAGAGAGAGAGACAGAGTCAAGAATCCTTGGAACATATTGCAAGTGCCCTTCATGACATAAAAAAGTAGGAATCCACAGGAAAAAAAAGATAGGCTTTCAAGAGGCATTCAGACAATAAAGTGGAACACTGAAGAAAACACTGATAGGTCATGAAACATGACCTATCAGGACCTCTGGAATTACTATTTAACTGCAACTTCCAAACAGGCTTCATTCCTCATGAAGGGAGAAAGGTAACAGTCGCAAAGTTGGGCCATCTATAGACCCTGGAAACTAGAGACCCATAAGTCTCTCTAGTCTTATATGTAAAGCCATGGAAAGAATTATCATGTAGATGATCAACAGAGATATAGTAAACCTCCAGACAATGGACCCAACTCAGTTTTGTTTTGTCAAAGGCAGATCATGCCTAATCAGCCTGGTGGACGTCTTTGAGAAGATCACCAAAGCAATGGATGAGGGCAAAATCATTCACACTGCCTACCTTGTAATGGCCAAGGCATTTGACACAATACCCCACTCTGGCATTGTTGACAAACTGAAGAGGTTAGGTACAAACCTGTATGTCACCCGTTGGATAGCCAACTGGCTCACACACAGGACTCAGGAAGTTAGAAATGGGGAGTGCACATCTACAAAGAGGCCAGTCACAAATGGAGCCCCTCAGGGATCAGTCCTTGGACTGCTCCTTTTCGGTATTTACTTCTCAGATGTCAAGGCCAATGTCAGTGGTCTCTGGCTGACTAAATTTGCAGATGATTACAAATTAGGAGCTGTCATTGAATCTCACAGTGACACAAATGTTCTCAAGGAGGGGCTGACACAGACAAAGAACTGGTGTTGGAGCCATGGACTAAAACTGAATGCCAAGAAATGCATAACAGCATCCTTTGGAAAGTCATCCATCCCTGGTAACTTTCATATTGACAACACACCCTTTAGAGTTGACCCAGTAGTAAGGAACTTAAGGACACATATAGAGAGTAATCTAGCCTTTGACCATCACATGTCACCAGTGGTGAGGAAGTTATTCTATGTTGCTCAACTTATAAACAAAGGTATGGCATCTAAGTCCAAGGAAGTTATCGTTCCACTGTATTTGGCATTCATCAGACCTATCACTGAGTACAATGCCCCCTTTGGTATATACCTAAACAGGCTTATCCAACAATTAGAATGTCCACAGAGGTTCCTCACAAAAAGAATACAGGGCTTACGTAAAATGTCGTATGCAGGCTGCCTCATGGCTCTATCCCTGTATTCTGTTTCCTGCAGGTTTTTGAGGGAAGATCTATGCCTGGCATGCAGGGCACTGTCAGACCATACTCTAATGGACTTCCTACATATCCACAAAACAAACAGCATCAGAATTATCCATTCTAAAGATGTAAACCTTGCATGTGATATAAATAGGACCTGTGATATAAATAGGACCTGTTAGAGAGATAAGAATGCATCCCAGAGACTACCCTGTCTATGGAACAGGCTCCCCATCTATGTGAAGTAAAGTTCCTCCCTAATCCAATTCATGTGCAACTTGGACAATTGGATGGGAAACCACAAATTCATCCCTGGCCTGGCACCTATGTTTCTAATGGACACAGGCAACCTGTAAATGGTTGATCTCCCAGACCCATGCTTACACTTATCAAGGGTATCAGGAGTTGTCAGAGATTTACAATGCGTGGCTAGGCTTAAAAAAGCCCTTGTGATCATTAGCCTAGTAAATACCTATGAATCTATGAACCTAAAATGAAGTGATTATGTGTTGTTTCGGTTATACAAAAATTCCAGAATTTCAGCAAAGAATATATTTGGTTAGAGCAAAAAATATTTTAGAATAAAGAAATATAATTGCATTAGAAAAACTGATAAAAGCTACAGATAAAGATTTAAGATTTTAACAGAACAGATCAGATAAAAACAATATTTAACTATAGAAATACTAGCCCCAGGATTCAAGAAGCTTGGCGCAAGGATGGTTTTAGCCTTGCACCGAGTGACCTCACTACAGATGGCTCAGCAGCGCCATATGAATATGTATGAGGGCATGCTGCTGCAACCTCAACGTGCACAGGAAATGTGTACGAGTGCAGGGGGGCATGTACAAGTGCTCAATGGAGGCGTAAACATGCCCCGACACTTGCAAAACCTACTATGCCTACTAGTAGAGCCCGGCCCTAATAGTAAGTCAGTAATTCAGTGTCCGTGGATACCGAAATTTATTCTAAGCATACAAGAGTGTCCAAGAACAGTGAAATACACTCGAAGTAGTAAACACACAAGCACATAGTAGAATGATGAGCCCTGTCCCTAGAACTTTCACAATTAGATTCCCTGTCCCTGTGTCCCTATTATACATTTAAATGCTGCAATATCAAAGGTGTAAGCAAAGTGCAGTGTGTCTGCGCATCGCTGCCCTCCACCGAGCGTAGCTTACAAATCATATTCATTCAAACAGAGAAAAAGATGTGTAATCAACATAAGTGTCAATAGTGTAGTGTTTAGAGCATCCGCTTAACAAACAGGCATTCATGGTTCGAGCCCAGCAATAGCACATATAATTTTCCATGTGTAATGAATGTCATTTTGCTGTAAAACCAACATAAGAGTATTGCATGAGATATTTAAACTTAAATATCATTCAAGCAAAGTGGCACTGTCATAGTGAATAAGGTACTAGTAAGCAGGTGTATACATATATAAGCAGCAGTAAACACATATAAGTACCAGTAAACAAGTCAGAGTGCACATGCGCGGGTCTAAGCAGTGGCCAGCATAGGAAATGTATATAAGTATATACAGCTATAAAAAATATATATATATATATATATATATATATATATATATATATATATATATATATTCATCTATCTATGAATAAAGAACGATGTAACAATAAAGCATACAAAAAGAATGAGAAGGGAATCAACAGCAACCCCAGTATTATATAGCACTGTCAGCGTATGTCATATCCAGCTGTGCAGAGGTGAGCAAAGCACTGCTACTCACACCACAGGCAGGATATTACCAGTGGGAGTAACATTGTTGATTTGCTAAGTCTACTTTACACACAGAGGGTATATATATATATATATATATATATATATATATATATATATATATATATATATATATAAAACTGTACATATACACATGTATATAGCTAGGATATGATACAGCAGTTACGAGTAACATATGTTCACAGGCCGTGCATATTGGGGTGAGGGGTTCAATAAACAAACGTGTAACACGTAGCATCAACCCCCCCCAGCTAGGCCGGTGAGACATGCAGACACACACAATAAAGGTAAACACACCACTGCTTTCCAGACCACTGGCAGGACACTACCAGTGGGAGCGACCTGCCAGGTCTAATCCTGAAACATAGACATTGATGTCCCTTGTGGGACACCAAAAATTAATGATCGGAGGCAGTCCCGTTAATGACTTATCAAATCAGCCTGTAGATGTACATGGACCAGTAGGTTGTGCCAGCCTGATAACCCATGGGTCGACACAACGTGCGAAATGTGTCCCGACATGGGGAGAGTGAGCAGTGTGTAGTGGTGTGTTTATACCACACCTGCACCCACAGTAAGGATGAGAGCTGTAGAGGAATGGCAGGTGGGGGAACTATGGGTATGCAATTATGGGCCTAGGCATGCAAGTGTTGGCTGTCAAAGTCGTATTAGCACCACCCTGGGGATATAAGTAATATTCCGAAATGGGCATAGCTGGCACCCATACCTATCAACCCCTAAGAACACATCCACTGGACAGGACATAAACCATTGGGGGAACAAATAGGGACCATACCTTTGAACTGTCCCCGATTTCCAGGGACATCCCGGATTTTGACTTGGTTTCTAACTCTGCCCCACGTAATCCCTCCTAAAACTAGTGACATATGGAGGAAAGGTGGTGAATTACATATAATGAATAACGACAACAATTAAGAGTTATAAACAACATTTACCTCAGACAATGTGTATGAATTCATATGCTCTGAGTCTGTCAATATGTCAGCACCAATAATTTAAATGTGTTCCTGATGTTGTTATGCCGTGTCCCTGATTCAGTTTGTATATTTCCCCAATTGTATGAGAGGTCTGATAGGGAAAGAAAGTACATATTCCACTGACAACCTTAGAAAGATTATAGAATATTAGGTATGCAGTAGCATGACTCGGCTGAAGGATGTGGGTTCCAAAACCTAATTACTTGTTTGTATTGAAGAGTGTCAGTTCCCATGTATTAGACAGATGGGTGCAGATTGTAAGAGGAACACACCAATGATATGACTCAAACTCTGGACAGGCCACGGATTCTGTACAGTCGAACGGCATGCTGTCGCCTAATGTGCAGCCATTCCCAGTACTGTAGGCATGTAATCTGATGCAATAGGCATAACAAGGTAATATCGTAGTCCTCACTCTCATGCAGGGGTGTGAGTGTTAGATGCAAACACCAAATGCAGTGCAGTTGCAATGTGGGAGCAAGTGGGTGTAAGCCTGTTTGGCTGCCAGTATGCGAGTATTACACTGGTAAAGCAATGTAGAAGCTAACTGAGTGTAAGAAACTGTAACCAGAGGTTAGCATTGCTTAGCACCGTGCAAACCTATGCACACCTGCTCACAACTGCTTTAATGTGCCTTAATCACACCATATCTAATGGCCTTGTTCTGGCCAGCAACAAAGTAAATGCCCTCTGCAAGGATCGAAACCAGGACCCTGTAAATACAGCTATTGTGATTTACCACTAAGCCATGGCAGATATACAGGCATTGGACCTTATCACAAACATATCATCCAGTGCAGTCATTCAACAGTATAGGAAATGTATTCCATCAAGTAGATCTGTGAGTGTTTATGGCCAGCATATAGATACATACATATATACATAAATATATCATGAGCATCCCAGGTGATAACAAAGCATTACAAAGGAATGAAAAGGGAAACACTAGCAATGCCTGTATTATGTAGTGGTGTCTTCCTATGTAATATCAAGACTCCCACAGACAGACATGTGTCAGTCATACACGCAAACATTTGTACATTGGCCATATACATCACTCTGTGCATGTTATTTACATTAACACAACAGTTCCTGTCCAATCATTATGTGAAAAACAGTACTCTTGTAAGGTGCTGTGTGCGAAATCATCATCATGATAAAGGTACATGGGGTAACCATAGAAGGGCTGGTAGTGTTGTGTGTACAATGGGGTCATCCGCATCATGTGTACCTGGAACATTTAGGAGTCATGTGCATACTAGGATCGTGCGCCTGGGAGACAGGGGTGAGGGCAACTGGAGTATGTTATGATGCATATTAAAAGGGTTACATGTGTCCAGTGGACACATGTGTGAAATGGACAGCTATGTATGGGCAAATGTTGTTCTAGGAACTGATTGGCCTTCTGTTTCCGTAGGGTGAGAGTGGGATGTGGGGGAAGTAGAGTAGGTATGCTCGTGGAGGGTAGGTAGGGTAGGATGACAGACAAGACAGCATACAGGGTCAATATATGACACGTGTGGGGGTATACACCTCAGATGGGGAGGGGTTTTCGGCATTCACAAGCCCATGAACCCCCAGATGGAAACAGTGGGACGGAGGTCCCCAGCCATGGGCACCCACCACTGCACCAAAACAGCTACAAAGGTGGCAGTGCTGGGGGCATGTTAAGAGGGGCAGCCTCACCCTGTAAATGTGACACTCTGCCCTTGAGCTGGTGTATCTGGCCTCGGAACCCCTTATTGAGCCTCCTGTGCACCACGTTCAGGACTGTACGACAGCAGACATGTCCCTGTCTGGACCTGCTCCCAGGGGGGGACAAGCCCCATCATCAGTGGTGGTACCACCAGAAGGCGGTGCAGAGTCAACAGAGGTGGATGTCCAAGGCTGGGTCCCAGATGTGCTGGTGCCTGGTGGCATGGCCAGCTGAAGTGGGACAGGAGGTTCTGCCGGGACCTCCAAACCCATACAGTTTATGGTGTTGTGGTTTAAACAGGGATATGGCTTAGTAATAGTCAACAGCATTCAGGATTACTTACAACAGCATGCATAGTTATGACCATCAACCCAACACAGCAGATGGTATACAGTTGCAGAGAGAGCACAACACATGCATATATACTGCATGACATCTGTACAACATGTAGAAGACTTGTGACAGCAGCTATGAACAGTGGCCCATTATTGGCATGTCACTGAGAACCCCAGACAGTGTCTGTCATACCACTGTTTCATATGACATATGTCCAGTCAGGGATGCGATGGCAGTAACTCATCACTATCACCATGTACTGGCTGCAATCCTCGCACTATGCTCCTGCTGTTCACAGATGTGTGTTCAGTGAGTAACACAGGAAACAAATGGTTTCACACACTGACCAGTCCACAGATGGCCCTACAGATGGGGGTCCCTCACAAACAGAGCACTGCCTTGTCATTTTTAAAACATGCAGAATAGCCATTACCACACACACCTTGTTAAACAGGCAGTTGTCTCAATGAAGCATAGCTGCACTTACATGCTGTAGTCATGTCTGGCACATCACCCTCTTGTCTTTAGGCTATTTCCCACTGTGTATGTAGTTGGAGGAACATCCAGATATCATCTGTGATGCCGTTTACCAAACAACAGATCCACGTACCAGTCACAGTGACTGTCATGGGCAAACACCAACATGATGTTCCTAGAGATTGTACTGTGTTTTTCATGTGAATAGCTATGGGAACATCATTGCAGCTGTTCCACATGCAATCAGCTAGAGGAGGACAGAAATAGGTGCAGTGGCCATCACCCGAATATGACCATCACTTAGAATAAACAAGCTGCTGTTGAACAGGTGTACACCTCCACATCTACCAGAAAGTGTGTGGGAAGGACAGACAGAGGCAAAGTACATCAGAGAAGGGCTTGGAGACTAAAACCTAAGCAACGTCTGTCACACACCTACCAGTACAGGGGTTCAAACCCCTGACTGACTAGTCATTACTATTACAAGTGCATGCAGTTACTTCTTGGGCCACAACGCTGACATGTTGGTGTGCCGTAAGAACATATATGTGTGTTGGTGTATGAAATCTGCAACAGAGATATAGCAGACAGACAGGTGTAGCACACATGGCTGTCCACATGAATGGATGTCATTGTCAACACAGCCACAATCTCTAATGGACTCACATTGACACTCTTTGCCAGGCCCACAAATACACTCCCAAACCACTTAGTTTTCCACACTGCAGTAATGCACAGGTACTACATGCACCACAGGGGATATCTGG